>NW_026775397.1:0-57394 GCF_030867095.1 Alligator mississippiensis
TAAAAACTGAAGTACAGATAAGGGAATGACAGGACCAAGATTATACAGCAACTTGGAGGCAGAACTGGAAATAAAAGCAGGATGAGCCTCAGTTCATTTGAATGCAATTCTACCTATTCATTCTGCAGTAATTCCACCAATGGGGAGAAGGGCAAAGTGGCTTCAGCAACTGTACTTAAGGCATTTGGCCCTGAATGACCAAGACAGATGGACAGTTTAGTAAAGTTTGTGCAACACTATCAGGAAACGCAACGCGGAATCAATCTATTGGAGAAAAATTAATGCTCTCATTAGAAAGCTTAATTATTAACATCACCCTCCGGTTATTTCCTTTGACATTAATTTCATTTTTGACTTCAGAGCAATTGCTCTTCTCAAACATATGAGGCTCTCAACAGGTGTTTGCTGTCTCTTGAAAATTTACAACTGTACACACAACTAACACTGATCAAACAGGCTCATTAGTAACACCACCGCCGCCTCCACCACACACAGACACGCGCACATGTGCGACTGTACAGCCCTGCCTCCTACATGGCCATACTACAACACCTTTTCCCTGGCCAGACACAGTCCTATGCCTGGCACTTTCACATGCAATACCATAGGTCCTTCCTCCTGCTTCTCCTGCCACGTAATGAGCCTCATACACAACCACCACACTGCCGCACAATCCCACTCCCTGTCCTCTCCGCTGCATGGACATATATACACGTGCCACAGGGCTGTATTTGCGGCCTGCCCCATCTCACACGGGTTTACTCAGCCATTCGCACAACTGCCACAGTTCTGCAGACCCTTCTCTCTTACACACACACACATCCCTGCACATCAAAGAGCAACTCACAAAGACACTCTCATGGACCCAGAGGAACAGACTCCCACCTTCAGCTTCCTCTGTGCAAAAATAACATTAATTTTCTACCTATGAGGATTTTTTTACTATCTTTAATTTTCCCTGAGCCTGAGGAAGGGCGTGTGCACCCGAAAGCTTGCAGAAAAAGATATTCTTTTCTTGCAATTTCTTAGCTGGTCTAATAAAAGGTATCATCTTTGAACCAAGAGGTCTAAAGCTGTGCAGTGTACACACACACCTGCCCCCTGCACATGCCGTGTCTCCCCCTCCCTGCACACAGAGAGGCCCAGCTCACTTCTCAGGTACAATTCTGAACTCCCAACTTCTTATTTCAAGCCAGAAGAGTTCATCCAAGCCAAACCCAGATGGACATGAGGAGAACACATCCCTTCGCCAGTAAGGCATCCCATTTTGTCTTCATCTCCATGCACACACCTTCAGGACGCTATGTAATTCATGCAGAGCCCTCCCTGCAGCTGTCCCACTGGATGCCCCTGCTGTGTTTCCTCTCAGCAGCAGCCCCGGGGCATGCTAGGAAGCACAGGCATCACCCACAGAGGTTTGTGTTACAGCTCCCACCTTGGGCCTGACCCGCAGAGGGGAAGAGTATTTTCCAGCTCAGGCTGTAACAGCTCTGGAGCTGCTGGTTCACTCCCCAGTGCACCTGCCAAGACGGCGGCTGTCACAATGACACCACCGAGGAGTGTAGGCAGTGGACTGTTGAACTGAATTAGGACCTGGCTTGTCCCTGCCCTTAATCCCACAGCTGTCACTGGGATTCACAACCACCTTGACAGCCCCAGGCAAGCAGCACGGTGGCTTCTCTCCAACTTCATGCTTCTTTAAAGCTAACTAGGCTACATGAGTTCCCTCAGCTGGCTCCCCAACCCCAGGAGAATCAATAATCCCCGGTTACTAAAGCACGACACCTTGAGAAGCAGGGACCCTCCCATGTACAAAAGCACTTGCAAAAGGGAGGGTTTGGAGCAAAGGGGACGACAGGGGATCATCTATATTTCCTTTGACACATCTTTTATTGGAAACACATCAGAGGCCATTCCAGAGCATGTGATGGAAAATTGATTGCTGGGTCATAAAACTAACTCATGGTGCTAATAGGAAAAACAAACAATGGAGGGAGAAGGGAGGGGAGCAGGGACACCGGTACAGGGTTATTAGCTGCATAAACCTCTAACTCAATGCCTGTTTATATAGTCTTCAGGGAATCAGGAATCAATGGGATGAACTAGATCGATGCTAAGCCTCCCCTGAGATTTAGCAAACCTCTAACAACACAGCAGCCAGGTCCTTTTCACACCACTAAGAAGGAAATGGACCGGAAATGTTTAGAGAATAGCATCTCCTGTCGCTTGCATCAAGTTGAATGTTTTAAATATATATTCAGCACTTAGCTATTTAAGCAGGAAGTGCCAGGCTGGTGACTCTCCACAACCACCGCATCCCTTACCATACAGGGGCTTCGGTTGGACCAGTTGTGCCCAGAAGCCCCTGTCTCCACGAGATGGTTTCCCCTCCATCCATTCTAACTGCAAAGAATTACAAATGTACTCAAGAATCAGCTTATTCTCCATGAAAGCATACTCGAACACAGGACTGGAAGAGACCCTGGATCAGCAAGTCCAACCTCCTGCTGTCACAGGCAACCATGTTATAAAGTTCATTTTATACCAAGCTCCTTCTAGCTAGGTTTCCTACCACATGATCTAGTCCTACCATGAGGCCCATCTAGAACTGTGCTCCTCTGATGACTAGAAAACTTCTGATCTCCATCCAGGACTTACTCATGACTAGCTCATATCTATTTCTTCTTGAAGCAACTGTGTTTTAGAAAGTAGCTGTAATCACCTCTCAGCCTTCACTTAGCTGGGCTAAACCATCCAAGCTCTTCTGGTTCCTCCTTATAAGAGAGGTTCCCCTTTGCTGTGACAATCCTAGCAGCCCTTCCCTCCACTTGTTCTACTTTACAGTCGTCTGCCTTGAATGTGGGGGACAAAAGCAGTGCACAGTACATCTGCACACCATACAATATTGCACACAGTATTGTAGATGAGGTCTCACCACTGCTTTGTACCATGACAGTAAGACTTTCCTATTTCTACTGAAAAGCTCTTGCCAGACAGAGCCTGGGACAACATTGGCTTTTTTGCAGCCATACTACAGCAGCAGCTCAGCTAATGCATGCAGGTGTCTCTCCTCCTGCATCATTGTCAGCTGACAAGATCCCAGTTCATATCCTGCAAACAACTGGGAGGCAGGTGGCATTGACAAACCAAGGACCAGCAGAAAGTTCATCATGACAGTGTCTATATTGCTTCCAAAGGGGCAAATAGGAACTTTACCATTTACTTGGAAGCAAGTAGTCCTGTGAAAGGCAGGAAGTTAGGTCCTGATATTCCAGAACTGACAGGCAACTCAGAAGTTACAACTATGAGTCTGAGAGTAAACTGATGTCAACTCCTTGTCCTTCTGTCCTGCATGCCTTCCCTTCCTTCTCCCCACCACTCTCAGTGCCCCCCTCTGTCCTTTCCCTTGATCTCCATCTAGTCAGCAAAGCAAGTGTCACTAGGGGGGAACAGGCAGACAAGGTTCTTTGGGGAAATCTGATACCTTTTATTAAACCAACTAAAATAGTTGGAAACAGTCTTCTTTGCAAGCTTTTTGCAAACACCCTTTGTTAGGCTGAGGAAGCTGATGAAGGATATTTGTACCCGAAAGCTTGTAAAGAAGAATTCTTCCAACTATTCTAGTTGGTCTAATAAAAGATATTGGACTTACCCAAAGAACCTTGTCTGCCTATCTCCTTAGACCAACACAGCTACAACCTATACCCCTGAAAATTGAGGGAGAATATGCATCACATCCAGAGAGACTGTCACTGACAGGGCTTCATTTACAATGCAATTGCCTCCAACACTGTACCAGCCCTGCAGTGGGGACATTTGGTACATAATGGGTGCGTCTACATGAGACATGTTAATGTGCATTAGCCTAATCTAATGAATATTATGGATGTGCGTCTACATGTGTGTGCCTTTAATATGTATTAAAAATGGTGAAATTAGGCTAATCATGTCCTGCATTTGCAGGTATCAAATTTAGATGCAATTAGTTAACGTGCATTAATGCATGTGTAGACGCGACCCAGCACTAACTTTAATGCCTGGGCTGCCCAGCCACTAGGGGCACATGACAGGACTGCAGGGAATTGGCACTAACTTTAGTGCCAAGTTCACGCACGTGTAGACACCTGCGAAAAATCACTTAATGAGCATTAGCTTAATGAGCATTACATTTAGTCACACACATACATGTGTAGATGTGCCCAAAGTGAAGAAGAAAACCACGCGCGCCTGTGCTTCCAGCGTATACTGTCGTTTTCTAAACGTGTTCAATCTGGGACGGGGAAAGATGTCCGGATGTTTTCACACCTGCCACTCCACAAATGAGCGAACTGTGAGCCCCAGACTCTTGGATTCTCCCCCTACTTTAGCTCACGCTGCGATCTGAAACAAGCCTCTACATTACTCATTGCCCCAGTTCACTCTGATGCCAAATGAGTGAGACATTCTTCATACTGTCCCAGAACAATATTAGAAAAAGTATTATGCAATTGATTTGTACATACCATGAAGATAACTATGAGATAACAAACTGTCAGCATAGATTTGTTGAGAACAAATTGAGCCAAACAAACCTAATTTCCCGTTTGACAAGACAACTGGCCTCATGCATAAGGCAGGTGGAGTAAATCTATTTTAAATTTGCTTTAATAATCCTTGTGACACTGTCCCACATGAAACTCTGATAATAGTTCCCTCCTTTACTTGTCTAGAGCAAATGTCACCTATACACAGGTGCTCTGGGATGGGGGATGTTTTAATTTAAGCAGATCTTGGGAGCCACTCTAATTAAAACATCCAGTGTCTTGTGTATCAGCGTCCCATGCTTCAAAATGGTGGTGGGTCGCTTTAACTAAAGCTCGCTTGACAAGCTTTAGTTAAAGAGCTGCCACCACCATTTTGAAGCATGGGACGCTGATACACATGACAGTGAGGCTGCTGAATCGTGCTAATTAGAACGTGTCGGAGCAGGCGTCCCACATGTGGACAGGCACCCTAGTGCACAACTGGTTAAAAGCTATACTCCTGGAGCAGTTTTCAATGGCTTGCTGTTCAATTAGGAGGACATTGCAAGAGGGAGCCCACACAGGTCCCCTCTGGGCCCAGTTCTCCAATATTTTCAGGAGTGACTTGGATGATGGAACAGAAGGTGCATAGAGGCAGACTGTGGATGAGATCAAAGTGGAAGCACTTCGAATGACTGGGTCAGCAGAGGAAACTTAATAAAGGCAAGTGCTAACAACAATGCTTTGGAAGGCGAAATCAAACTACAAGAAACAGAAATCAAACTTCTCCAACTACAAAATGGGGAATAATTGGCTAAGTAGGAGGACTTCAGGAAAAGGATTTGGTGGACCAAATGGATCACAAAATTGAGTGTGTGCAAAATTCGCAAATCCTGTTCAGAAGTGGATTAATGAGAGTGTCATGCATATGGCCAAGGAGGTAATTATTACTGCACTCTGCTGGGCACTGGTTAGGCCCTGGCTAGGGCACTGTGTCCCATTTTGGCTACCACACTTAAAGAACCTGTAGATAAATTAGAGAGTCTGGAGGAAGGCAGCAAGACTGACCAGATGTCTTAGAAAACATGATCTGCGAGGACAGGTTGAAAAAATTGGGTTTATTTTGTCTAGAAGACAGAAGATTAAGGGCAGAGAGGACATGATAACAGCCTTCCATTACATGAAATGTTGTTATAACAAAGTCAGTGATCAACAGGGATCCTGGTTTTCTCTGATACAAAAATTGCAAATCCCTGATCAAAACCCCCAAAATCTGCAATTAAAATGAAATGCTACCTAAACAAATTGTTTTGCTGATATATTTATCATTTTAAAGCAATTTGGAAGCTTGCCAGTGCCCCAATCACTATAGTAAAATACATGCTAAATAAATACCTATAAATTTTGGTGTTTCATTTTGCATTGTTTTTATCATGAAAAATCAGAGCTCTCCCTGCCCCCCTCACCTACCAGGACACAAGTCCAGCTG
Organism: Alligator mississippiensis; assembly: GCF_030867095.1. Classification (NCBI taxonomy): domain Eukaryota; kingdom Metazoa; phylum Chordata; order Crocodylia; family Alligatoridae; genus Alligator; species Alligator mississippiensis. The sequence continues at coordinate 5,992 of NW_026775397.1, forward strand.
CGGCTGTTCCCCACAATGCTTTGTGGCACTGACTAGTCCTGATATGTTGGTGCTCTCCCCATGCCATTACCCCTCACTGCCCACTCATGCCCCTACCAGCCCTGTTGGTGCCCCTCACTCTCCACCCACAGCCCCCCACCCCCTAGCCCTGCCAGAGGAGGCCCCCAGCTGCCAGGGCTATGGGGTCAGGGACCCGGGTCCACAGCACCCCAACCCCAGCTGCCGCCCGCAGGAGATGGCTGCTGCTGTGGCCCCAGTGGGGAGCAGAGCGTGGAGCCTCGGTCCCCCTCACCCACAGGCAGCACAGCTAAAGTGAAGCCTGTCAAGGGTGGTGGATATGTGCAGGCTGACCAGCTCCCTGCCCTGCTGCCACCCCCCCCCCCCCCGGAGCCTTTGCAGCCCAGTGGTTGGGAACTGGTATGGGACAGGACCCAGTGGGCAGGACCCAGGGCACAGCAGAGCCAGGCAGGGAGGCTCGTGCCACCACTGGGAGCCCTGCATCACCCTGGTGAGGCACCCCCTGCCCACTCGGCAGCAGTGGGGGTGGTGGCATATAGTTGTGCTCCTTACTGCTGCCTCTCTATGGCGGCACAGAGCTCCCAGTGGCAGCAGCACTGAGCTTCCCCACCCAGCCACACAGTAGGCAGCCCGCCAGCGCACAAATCTGTGGGATATGTGCCTCCCACTCCCCCACAAGGAGTGCACGCAGCAGCAGGGAGCCAGCCCCCCAGATGAGCCACCCACAGCCCTGTTCCGCTCCTCACCTGGGCCCTACAGCCACACATGGCCCCAAGCCCCACACCCCACACCAGCTGGGCAGCAGCCCCATCCGCACCCAACTCTCTCCCTCACTATGGGGGCTTGAATCCCACCCCCCAGACTTACCCACGGGAGATGCTCTGCAGGCTGCCTGGCTACCACGTGTGCGTGTGCATGCAGACATGCACATGGTGCCCCCTGCCCGGATCTCTATGTCCATTGGGGAAGAATGTATCAGCTTCAATTGTGGTAAAAGAGTTTTAGGTCGGATGCTAAGAACCTTTGAAGCTGTTTCGGTCTGGAAAGACTTGTACAGGCTATGTAGGGATGGGGTGTGGAAAGCTGCCTTCACCGGAAGCCTTTGAAAACAGCCTACTGAACAAATATCGCTCAGGACTGGCTCAGATGCACCTGATCTTTCCGTGGGGATGGACCAGGTGATCTTCTGAGCTCCCTTCCAGCCCAGCATGTATCTATGATTTCATAGACATTAGGGCTGGAAGGGACCTCGGAAGATCATCGAGTCCAGCCCCCCGCCCAAAGGGCAGGACGTCAGCTGGGGTCATAGGATCCCAGCAAGATAAGCATCCAGTTTCATCTTGAAGGTGTTCAATGAAGGCGCTTGAACAACCTCCGGTGGCAGGCTGTTCCAGACCTTGGGGGCTCGGACAGTAAAGAAATTCTTCCTTATGTCCAGCCTGAAACGATCTTGTAGTAGTTTGTGACCATTCGACCTCGTCATCCCTTGGGGCGTTCTGGTGAACAAACTTTCCCCCAGATACTGGTGGTCACCCCTGATAAACTTGTAGGTGGCCATCAGATCACCCCTGAGCCTGTGCTTTTCCAGGCTTTTCTTAGGACTGCCTTGAGGTTTGCAGAGAATTTAGGACAACATGCACTCAAGGCTAGCAAGGAATTGATGTTAGCAAAGAGCAGCCCCTTTTCCTAATAGAACTTTGAAAAATAATAGGTGCTTTCCCCACCCCTTCTGCAGAAAACTCAATGAACAGAATTAAGTTAATTAAGTTAATGATGGCTATGGTCTGAGTGGAGCAAGGCACTATTATCCATCAGGCTAGCCAACCCAGAATACATCCTCTTCTGGTTAACAAGGCACTTTCCATTTGAAACATTGCTTGAGGCTTGTTAGAAGATAGCAACAAGTGGGAGGGACACTAAGGGTTAGTCAAAGCTGGGTTGAAATGTTCAAAGTCAACGAAGCGACAGATGTCCTGTTCTTATTAAAATTAATTGGAACTGAGCATCCCAATCTCCTAGGTGACTTTGAATATTTTGTTCTTGGTTTCCATTTCCTACTTGCCACCTACATCAAATGCTCCCTGTCTCCATCCACTCCAGGGCTGGCAGAAGAAACAATTGAAGTAGAATAATGATTGTATTTTTTTTTTTTTTTACTACTAAATTCATCTCCCTCTTTCCCATTCACCCTGTCATTTACATACATATGAATAATGACACTGTAGGAAATAAAGCAGGAAGGGACGAGGGTTCAGCGTTCACATAACATGCCAGGCCAAATTGGGAGAGCTCATGTTTGAGTTCACCCAAAGATAGGGTTGTTCTCCCAAGGGTGAATCATCTCCTGCCCTGCCCTCCCCTCTTGAGAGAGGGTGCCTGCAGCACACTCAAGCAGCACAGGTGTGTGCTCCCCATTCTGCAAAGCCTAATCACTGTGCAAAGGGTGTTCATCCTCTGCCTACAAAGCAAATCACACTTGCCAACAGTGACAGCCTGGCCCTAGGGAATCACATCAACTGCAAATCTGGGAAATGTACACAAATTACAACTAGCATTATTCAAGGGTGGGCAGGGCACATGCCATCCAGAACTGGCTAATATATTGGAAATGTATCAGGCTGGTGGTGGTTTCCGAGGCAAACCCTCCTCTTGGGAGAAGTGAGCACGGAAAGAAACAGCTAACAAAATGCATTGTGTGCTGGTACCGTGCCATGCATCTGGGATGAACTGCCAAACGCTTCCTCTTCTGGAGGATGGTGTCCTGCATTTGCTCAGGGATGGGTTTGTAAAGCAAATGAGGCTTTCCAAAAGCTGATGTTCCCTTTCCATTTGGTGGGACATGTCACTGTCAAGCCCAGAACTGAAACTGCCCAACTTTATTCTTTCTTTGCCCCAGGCAAGGCCTCTCTCCCCAGGCAGATGCCAGCATCAAATCCAGTGTCAAAAAAGGTCTGACAGCCAGAACAGAGGTAAAGGCAGAAATGAATACCCCCTGTAACAGGCTGCTTTCACTCATTAACAACAGCTGCCTTCAGTGCTAGCTTGGGTGGGGGTGTCCACTTGGGTACCGGGAAGGACTAACCACTTAGAAAGCAGCTCTCCATGTTAAAAGATAGATTGCCTTTCCCTGCAATTCCACATATACCTTTCCACCACAGACAAGGGGCCAGGTATTCTGTGGTGTAAATCCATGCCTTTCCACTGAAGTCATACAATCATAGGAAATGAGGGTTGAAGCGACCTCAGGAGGTCGCATCTAGTCCGACCCCTTGCTCAAAGCAGGACCAGCCCCAACTACATCATCCCAGCCAAAGCTTTGTTTAGCCGGGTTGTGAAAACCTCCAAGGATGGAGCATCCACCACCTCTCTGGGTAACCCGTTGCAGTGTTTCACCACCCTCCCAATGAGAAAATTCTTCCTAATATCCAGCCTAAACTTCCCTTGCTGCAGCTTGAGCCCATTGCTCCTTGTTCTGTCATCTGCCCCCGCTGAGAACAGTCCAGCTCCATCCTCTTTCGAACCTCCCTTCAGGTAGCTGAAGGCTGCTACTAAATCCCCCCTCAGTCTTCTCTTCTCTAGAGCTGGCTTATGCCACTGGAAGACTAGGCCCATGGACCCAAGGAAACAGTGAACTCGCCTAAACCAAGTCAGTCCTTCTCCTTCACTTCCCTTTACCAACCTTCAAAAAATCTGTGTGAAAGAGAACGGGATGATCCTCTGGGGACGTCAGCTCCCAGGTACGGTGCTATGGAGGCAGGGGGAGGAGGAGGTGTAGACAGCGAGTGTCACAGACAGAGGAAACATCCTTGTGGGACTAAATTGCATTCAACATAATAAACTATCATCTTGAAACGAGTGCTCCAATTGAGTTTTGATGTAAACACTAATATTTTCTCCACTCTGCTATTCTCTTCTGAGGAGATCTCATGTATATTTCACTATGTGTCCTACCTACTATTGCACTCATACATCAAAGGGTTCGAGGACAAGGAGCCTGGTTTTGAAAACATTATTCTTTTAAAGATTTATTCTCTCGTCTTGACCACCTCCTCTGCTGGCAGGGAGAAGCTCTCCATAAATTATTTTAATGCCCTATGTAAAACACACACGCGCACAGCTCTCACGCTGCCTCCGAGCAAACTTTGGAGTGAGTTTAGGAGTCTCCCTCTCTCTCTCTGCCCCCCACCTTTCAGCCTGAGCTCTCTTAGGTACTTTCAGGCCCCCCACTAGTACCTGAGCACCCCTAGTACTTGAGCACCCCTTTGATGTATTAGGCACACAGGGCACCTCTGAGACAGGGTGCTACTAACACTTGCATTTTCCAGACAGGAGACTGAGGCAGAGAGAAGCTAAGGGACTTGCCCAGGGTGACATAGGAAGTCTCTGCTACAGTATGGAACTGGACCCAGGGCTTCTGCATCACAAGTGGCCAACCTAATCGATGCTCCACCTTCTTCTGCCAAGTTTTTTTTTTTTTCTGAACATCCCCCGTGACTCCACGGCAGGGAGCAGTAATGGGAGAACTGGCACAGAGAAGATTGAGGCTCATTTTTTTCTACCGCAGTTGTACATAATAGACTTAGCCAGTACTAGGGCTCGTTGTGCTAGATGCTGGACAGACGGAGCAGGTGTCCTTGCCCCAAAGACCATATAGTCCAAACACTTAAGACAGACAGCTACTGAAAGAAAAGGACTTTCTCCCCATTTTATAGAGGGGAAACTAAGGCGCTGAGACACTGGCTTACTCAAGGTCACATGGTGCATCTCTAATGGACAATAACATGTTAATACTGCTCCATCCGTCAGAAATAACATATGCAACAAGAACAAGTATGTGTAACAGAGTGGTCAAATGTGGTGTAGAAACATGAGAAGAAGGACATACACAAAATGAGGCAAGTGTTCCTACTTGTCCCCATCCATCACAGAAGCAGGAGGGCAGGCCAACACGTAACAAATAACATTATTTACCATTAAACTATACCTTGCATACACCAGCTAATTTCCTGCGAGACTTCCTGCTTCAGGGCATTGCTAAAGGAGCGAGCTTAGGTAAAGGCACAGAAAGTAATTAAGAAATGTAGACAGACACTTAGTGAGGGAGGATGGATCGTGTAGCTAAGACACTGCACTGGCTCTCAGGAGATAAAGCTATTCCTGCCTCTGCCACTGCCTTTCTGTATAGCCTTAGGCAAGTTATTTAACCTCTCTAGGCTAGAGTTTTGAAGGTCTTCATACAGCTTGCAATATGCTGCTAAAAGCATTTCATAGACTATCTTCCTGGGCATTTAACTGCACATTTCTGCCTCTGATTCCCATCTGTAAAATGGGTACACCACTCCCTTTGCTCTATTTTGGCCATAACCCCTTAAGGGCAGGAGCTGTTTCTCATTAAGTACAGGGCCTAGCACAAGGGGCCTCTAGCTTGGTTGGCCCTATTGTCGAAACAAATGATAAATAACCAAAAAAATCTAATCTGCATTAGTACTAGCTGTGATAATAAGAGACTGACTATCCACCTATCCTTACCAACCCATTCGGTTTTCATTTATCTAGGACCGGAAATAAATTCCCCTCTCTGGTTTAATATCTTGTGACAGACCTTTGCCTCCAGCCCCACACAGGCCTAACTGGCTGAACATGCTATTGGGAGCCACCTGTGTTGTACCCACTGCCCAGGCAAGTATGTTAAGGCAGGTGTTTCGATGATGACGGCCCCTCACTGCAGCAGCTCAGGACACCGTTTACACTGATACTATGCAAACTGGAGGATGCAGAGTGGGGTGAATGTCTGCTCTGCCATCGGGTGAACTGGGAGGCGTGGGGAGGAGAAACGTCTGCCCAGACAGCTGTGAAAAGAGACGATGTCTGACAGAGCAGCTGAAATCCTGACGGCTAGGGATGAGCCGTGGAGTTTTGTCAGCACCATGTGGACAAGCTGCAACACTGCATGCTCTCCCGACTTGGAAAGCAGTGCAACTCGGTCACGCAACGGGGCCCACAAGCCGCCCCACACCAAGGGCTGGGCTGCATGGTTAACACCAAGGACCAAGACTGCTGTGTGTATTGGGCACAGTGCTATTTTGACCTGGTCACACAAACAAACAACTCTTCATTTTTAGAGCACCTTCTCTCCAAGCACATCAATGTGCTGTACAAGCATGAAATAAAAAGGTTGCATAATATCCTGTGCAGGTGAGAGGTATTATTATGTCCATGTTACAGAAAGGGAGCCTGAGGTCCAGAGGCAGAGTGACCCACCAAAGGCTACAGTCAGTAAGTGGCAGAACTGAGAGTGAAGCCTCTCCTGACTTTGCTCCCAGTTCCTTGCCTCAGTGACCATTGCATGCTCACTGTACACAGACCTTTACCATTCGGCCTTTGCACCTGTCTCTTGCAGTGGGTCAGAAATATTTTAGGTCCAAAGGAACAACTTGGATAATTCAGTGTGACCTTTAATGAAGTAATCTCCAAATGTTCACCGTGTCGGTTCAGAATCAGCACGCAACAGTTCTGATTTTTTTCCTCTTATTAGAATCAGATCCTCTTGCAGCTGCAAAATTGGGCTGGAAGACAAGGGGTCTTGAGAGATTTCTGGTATTCTCTGGTCCTCGCCAGGCATGAAATGCCACAAGAGTCTCTTTTGCTTTTGATATACATGGTTTCAAGCCAGGCTGGATTCTGACAGCACAAAAACTGAATGAAAATGGAAGCAAATGGATCCTGACTCGGGTAGACTGGTATAGGAGGCTTGATATACTGATAACTTCCTAGTCTGGCCAGTAAATGGCTTGTATATTTTTAATACAACCAATGCTGTTCAACTAATGCTTCAGAGCTTTCAAATATTCTGGGGTTTGGCACCCGAGGTTTACCAAGACAGGGAGATTTCTGTCTCCAGACTGACTTTATATTTCTTGTCCTTTCCACCCAGTTACTGTCATTCATTCCTCCTACATCTTGGATGGGGTTATCTGAGTGACAGATAGTGGCTTAGTCTAAATACTTCTCTGTGCTGTTTGGAGTGACGGGCAAGGGGAGATGGAGACACGCTCTCTGGGTTCCTTGCCAGTTCCTCTCTTCCAGAGACAGACTCCTGAAAAGCTCAATATGGGAGGCTCCTGAATGAGCAAGCTGGGGCTCAAACCCTCCTGCTGCCAAAGCATATCAGTGCTTGTTCTCGGGAGCCAAACTTCAAAAACAGCAGGTGATTAGGTTCTGAGATGCCCTGACACATTCACATTCCCAGTCCACGGACAAGACAGCAAATCAGCTAAATGCTATGGGAAAGGTTCCTCTGTCCCTCCAAGGTATCAGCACTATGGCCAGAAATAGGAAATCTTTCCCTGAAAGCCTGATCTCATGAGATCCCCACTCCCAGTATGCAGATCCATGGGTTTCAGATAAGGCCAACCCCAAACTCTGTGTCTGAACACAACTGCACTGTGGAGCTCCTCTAGTCTTAGTGCCTCAGGCTCCTTGTTTGTGAAGGGGCAAGCACAAACCAAGTAATGGGGGAATAGGGACCAAAGTCATAGAGTCATCACAAACCAAGATGAAGTTAATGCTCCAGTCAAGAGCACCCTCAATAGGGCACCCTCCTGCTCTCCTTCCATCTCCAAAGCAGCTATATCCTGAAATGGTCCCTGGTCTGTTAGACTGGGCAAAAATGACATAAACCATTTACTGGCCGGGTCAGAAAGTGCTTGACCTCTCACGCCCCTTATGCTGCCCTACCCAAGTTTGAATCCATATCTGGAGCTAAACTTCATGGTAGGTAATAGTTTTCAAGTAAACCATTTGAGTTGTCATGAAATTCCCTTTGAATCGAGTTCGAACCATGCGCCCTTCTGAGGTTTAGCCACTGCCAATTACTCTTCAGGATGGAAGAGCTCCACGGATCTACAATATGTATCTCTCCAGTGCCATCTGGACCTCATGCCCACAACCACCTGCTCCCTATGCTACTCCTAGGGTGCGTCTGGGAAAAGCCACCCCCTTCTGAAACACTGATTGGGAGCCTAGAAGGAGAGAGCAAGATGGGAAGAAAGATCAGCTCTGTACAGGGAAACTCAGCAGAATGCGATTTGAAAGCTGTCTGGCTGCATTTCTCTGCAAGGGCTTGGTCCAATTTGTAAATTATTTATCTGTCTCTTGAAAACATGGAATCATTTAGGAATCAGTGTAGAGGCTCGGTAATGAATCAAGAGCCTGGAGCAGCAGAGGAGACAGCCTGGCTTCCTTTGAAAGAGATTGCTAACTACATCAGTCGTGGCGGGCGTGCAGCAGACAGGCAAGGCATTTGGGCCTGTGCAATCTCAAACAGACCCTCACCACTTGCATTTTTTTAGATCAATTTATGCAAATCTATGCACTGTTATTTAAGACAGAATGAGGAATGACATTTGGCAGAGGACTGGTAATGCCAGGATGATTAGAACAGGGGGATGTACACAAGTGCCCCCCTTCGCCTGTAACATTCGCAGAGACGTGTCAAAAGCAATGCAGAAAGTTCCCAGCGAGAGGCCATATCAAGGGGAACTGTCTCAGTGCTTGGCCCCAAGAACCATGAATCTCTCCACACAGGATCCTCGAGGAGCCAGAGAGCTGCCGTAATCAGTTTTTCCTTAATGGCAGAGGGCCTGATTCACATTTGCATTAAGGGCACTCTGCAAAGTGATCATGAGATATAGGAGCCCTGAAGGGAGCGCAATGTAATCTATGCCTGCCTCAATGTACTTTTGCAATGGCAGAGTGATGGATGGTGGCTTTCATGTGAACAAGACCCAGACCCAAGAGTTCAGTTTGGTCCCATTACAACATCTCAGATGTGTGCAGCCGCTCAACATTTATCATTCAAAAATGTGTTTGGGGCCAAGAACAGCCTGTTGTCTAAGTGAAAAATGGTTTGCTTTTCTATCAAAGTTTTCCATTTTCTCCGAAGGAAAACACCCAAACCCAGAACCCACCAAAAATAAAAACCTCACAATAAAATTGTTCATCATCCTCATCATCTTTCTCTCCCCTCCGCATCAAAGCAGCGCTCCATGTCTCCAGGCTATCCCATTTTGTTCTAACCTGAGCAGATTCATGATCAACAGATGTTACCCATGCCTGCCTGGCTGTTAGTGACCTGCGTAAAATGAAAGGGGTCATTTTCTGTTGAGTTTGTTGTTGAGGTGGCACCAATTTTGTGAGCGTGGATTCCAGTCTCCAAAAAGACACCTGCTCTCACCTCTTTGGGCTAGGCCACCTTGAAAAACAGTAAGGGATTTCTGCTTCCAGATTTGGAAACAGCCCAAGATAGGTGATGGAGTCAACAGGGCTCATCTGCAAGATTTTTGAATGTTTGAGATGGCAGGATATCCCAGGGCCAAAAGCCTGGAAGGACAGGTCATGAAAGGTGGATGCCATTGAAACTAGACTGTGGTTCATCAGCTTCAGGCCTGACTCTAAGCTTGGCCTAGAAAGAGGCTCTATTTTTTTTAGGTCCTTAAAATAACTGAAGGAATAAGCAGTCATATCACCCCTCTTTCCCAGGCCCATTCACTGGCAGCTTCTTTGTGCAGCCTCCGTACAAGAGCCAAAGAGAGGCAGCAGTACAGTAGCAGCCCGTACCCCTGAGGTGTTCAACTTCTCACCCATTCGAACCAGAAGCACATTCGTGGGAGAAGACCTTGCAGGCTCTACTGCAGCTGCTGTTTGACCCGTGACTACCGGTAACATGATTTGAGGAACATCAACCTGGCACCTGGTCTCTATGTTAAATCCACACAGTTTCTTACCCTAAATTGTCATTCTCCTGCCCAGGATACTTTCTCTGGCAACACAATTATCCACCCCCTAAAACCCACTGGACGGCTACGAGATCCCAGAAGCTTCAGCAATAGTCACGAGAACAACAGGCAGTGGGCCACAGTCTTTTCCTTGCTTGGGAACAGGTGCTGTGTGCGAAGAGGTGACAGAGACTATTAACCCTTTGAAATGCTCAGCAGCAATTACCATCATCACAGCACTCTCTCTCCCAAACCTAATCCTTGAGTCAGCTCAGAGGAAAGAGGCAGGGGAGAGCAGTATGAATAAGTCAGGGACCAGCAGAGGCACCATAGCTGTGGCAGCTTGCCAGGAAAGCTCACCATCACCTGCTCAACCAGCATCACCCCTCCAATCCCCTGGGCACCAGTAGCAAAGTGGGGGAATGCCAAGGGGAGCTGTTCAGCTGATGTCCTCACTCTGTATCAACAATAAATACATCTGCAATAAATATGCAAAGCTGGAGCTGATTTGCATTGACATTTGGGTTGGAGGGATGGGGGGGGAGAGCAAAATAAAGTCCGTTATAGGCGCGCAGAGTAATTTAAGATATTACCGCCGGCATCTGAATTACAAATCTACCTCTCATTACTGGTATGTTAACGGGGAAAGGCAGCTTCTCAACAACATGCAAGGCAGAGTTTATTAGCATGAATTTGCATAATAATTAGCTCTGCAGCAAGCAAAGGCTGCTGTGTCTTTCAAAAAGCCAACTTTCAATGTCAATTTGCAATGTTCCTCTGGCCCCCGCTCCCAAGCCCTCCAGCAGCCATCCACCGCAGGCACTTTCTCCAGCCGCTGCTCTGGCTCTGCCGGTTCCTCCGGCTGTGATTTTTGCAGGGAGGTTGCCCGAATGACTGACCCGGGGGGGTGGGGGACTGGCTGCTCACGGATACATGGCTAAGGATCAGCAGACAGAAATCAGCAGAACATTGTGAAGCAACTCAGTTAGAAACATCCACCTGCAAGCTTTGGTGCTTTGTGCCGCACGCAGTTACAGCTACTCAATCCCATGTCCTTTCAGAGCACATAACCGTTCTTCATTTCTGTGTCCCCAGAATCCAGCCTCACAAGGCTTTTACAGATGGGGAACTGAGGCTTACAGAGGGGAAGTGACTCACCCAATGCTCCGCATGGAGTCTCTGGAGGAGCACAGTATTGAACCCTGATCTCCAAAGAGAGATCACCATAAGCATAGTACTGGTGTCACACAGTGCCCTGCAGTTGCACCATGCCAAGGAGGGCACTGTAAGACGTATACTTCTCCACTTTATCATTGCAAGGGCACGATTACACACTGCCTTTGGCTGCACTCCACTTAGGGTGGTCTTAGCAGTCAGCCGCAACACCCTTTCTTATCCCTTCTAGTTCATCTTCCATCAGCGGGATAATTAGAGAGCTCTTTCCTTCCAACACTCACTTGCACTGAGCAAATTGCTTCTACTCTGTGCCATGGTTTCCCCTGGGGACAGTGCTCCTTCCCTGGCACAGCAGTGGGGATAGCTGGCGCATTGTTCAGAAGCCCCTTGAGGATGTAAGTTATAATAAATCCCAGTGGCGTCGGCTCCATTCAGTTCTTTTCCCAACCTTTTCCCTTGCTCCCTTCCATCACAGCCCATCCCTTAGCCAGTCAAACCTTCAGATACTATCACCTGAAGGGATGCCACAGAGAGCACAATTAGTAGGTATCTACTGTGCAGAATTCAGTCCAGGATTAATAAGCAGGAATGGGTTACAGTTCTCGTCCAAACATCCAGCGCTTGCCACGAACAACCCAAAAAATCCACGGGCCACTGATCTGCTCTAAGATAGCATTTCCTATACCGAGCCATGCCAGTAAATGATGCTTTGGTTTGTTGGCCAAGCTGAAGAACTGGGGCAGAAAGTTCAGTTTGGATCAACTCCTGAAGATATTCCCTTCAGCTCTTCCTGCTGAGGCAGACAACAAAACAAAACAAAAATCCAGGTTTTTAAAAATACATGCAAGTAGATGTCAAAACAAATGGTTGCTTCAAAATGAAAAATTCAAATGTTTTGAGTTTTCTAGGGGTTTTTTTTCCAGCTTTTTGGCTGAAACAGTTTGACAAATGCAGTGTGTGTTTGGGAACTACTGTGCTGAAACCAAATAGGAATTTGTCAGAGAAAACAAAGGGTTTGCCTGAAATATTCTACCTACCCATAGCGCCAATGGCTGAAGCCAGCCCCAGCACATCCCTTACACTAGGGCTCATCCAAGCCCCCTTCAAGCCTGGATACCCCCTGTCACACAGCAGTCTGGCCGGTCTGGGATCTCAGCATGAGAAGCAGCAGCCTTCACTAATGGTGCACACAGCGGCAGTGTGAGTCTACGAGCATACGATAAATACTAGCTGGAGCGTGTTTTCCTGTCACATTGAGAGCCGTTAGAGATGAACTCAGCCCGGTTAGCGTGGAGTGTTAATTGTTATATGTGTAAGTGCCTCGTTCCCTGCTTGCTTTGAGGGCTTGTACACTGCACACGCTGCCCAGAGAGTACACAGTAGGCCAGAGAAGTCCTGATGCACAATTCCTTCCTCTTGGTACATGGTCTACCCCCGGTCCAGCTGCACAGTGTGATATGGCTATTGACTGCAGCCATGAAATGCAGGCCATGTGCTGCCCTGGTCAGTGAGGTGCCTGCCTGTCCATCCCAATTTCTGTTGTGGACGTTGCTGACCCCAGTGGAAGTAATCAAAGCATAAGACCCTGCAGTGAAGATACCTAACTCCTAGGATTGTCTCACCCATGACATTTCACAGAGAACCGTTAGCCCAACTTTGCAGACAGGACAACTGAGGCACAGAGCAAGGAACTGGCTTGAAAAGGCCGCCCCAATGCCCATGACAGAGGTGGGAATAGATCCCAGCTGTGCCTAAGTCCCAGCCTTGTGCTCTGCTCTCTGGGGCACAGATCGTCTTTGAAATCAGCTGACTATACTACCAAGTCACCCATTCTGCAAGGCTGTAAAGACAGCAAAAAAGTAAAGGCCGGTTCCTGCAAGGCCCTGAATTCAACAGGGTTTGAAGGCATCTGTGCAATGAGAGGATGAGATGAGGTTTTGAGATGATGAACCGGGCAGAGCTCTGCATTCAGATGTGCAAATCTGTCCCAGTGAAACAGGAGTGAAGCAAAACTGTGTCCAAAACTCCAAGCAATCCAGAACTGAAACTTTCTGAAGTGCAGTTCCTGATGTCATGGCTGTCTCAGGCTGGGCTGGCTCCATCTGGAGCCTCTTAAACAAACTTGTTTATCCCAACTATTAACTATGGAGTTTTCTGGTTAAAAGGTATAAACTGAGATGGGCTGAAACCAGCTCCCAGGGCCCAAAGCCACTCCTGGGTGCTGGGTATGAATCTTTGCTTTTCACAGCCAGTCACTAAGAGCCTCACACCCATAACCTGTAGCTCCCTAGGGAGCTAATGTGGCTTTAACTCAGCTCAACATAACCAATGTTTTGCAAGAGAAAGGCTGGAAATTGGTCCTTTGGAAGCTATTTGACCACCGATCATATTACTCATTAGTGTTCCCGCAGTATGCTGGCAAAGTGTTTCATCCCTCTTCTACCACTGTCTCCTGGGCATAGAAACCTATTGCTTCTATCAGCTAACACAGTATCCTTCTTCACTGCTCGGGGCAAAAGCCTGCTCTTTGGATCTGGACATGCGGGATTTGGGGCCTCCTGAAAATCCATCTTCATCGTTTTTCCAGCTCACTCCTAGACAATCAGAACCAGATCCAAAAATTCCTAAAACGAGGGAGGTTTGGGGTTCACAACTGAGAATGCCATTGAAGTGCCACCAATACCCAGACCTGAGATGAAGGAGGAATATGCCAACCGTCAGAAACAGGGTCAGGAAACCGCGCAGCATATATTCAAAGAAGAAATATTAACAAGTAACCTGGTAAAGGACTTTAGTTGTCAGCAAGTTCTGAAACAAGGCTTCTCTGGGCTGACTTATCTACTGGATACATAAAGGCACTAACTGTGCCACCTGAAGACAAACACAAGAGGGTGCTGCGTGCCTAACAATACATGGCAAATAGCACCGGTCCTTATTCCTACCCACCAAATAGCAATGCTAAGGGTTAGCTTCACTCCTGTTCTGTTGGTGTGAACGTTCACTTACACACTGCAAAAATATAGAACAACATAAAAGAGATATGATGAAAAAGCAGGTGACCTATAATGCCTCCTGCAGTTATACAACAAGCTGGAATTATTATGTAAGCAACAGTATAAATGCATATTATGGCAAAGTAACATATATGGGCACAATTTTTCATTCAAAATATTTTTCCCCCAGGAAAAAAGCTTCCTAAGTCAGTATTGAAGCTTCCAAAAAAAGTCCATTTTCAACAATTTTTTAGCTTCCGATTAAAAAAAAAAAAAAAAGATTTTGGCAACTGAAAAACTAAATATTTCATGCTCCAGTAAGAGATTTTGGTTGATGAAAACTGGATATTTTCTAGACTTTGGCTTTTGGAGGAGAACCCAGTAAACTGTTCCAACCCATGCCTCTCCCCCCCAAAAAAACCCAAAACAAAACAAAAAACCCCAAAACTGCCAAGACATTTTTATGGATTTTGTCAGGTCACATTTTTTTCCTGTGGGATCTAACATATTTCCCACCCAGCTGTACTAATAAAGAGTCCAAACCAAAGACACTTCACTTTTGGAGAAGCTCAGATTGGAGCTAACTGGGCCCAGGCCCGAGTCTATAGAGCACTAGTGAAGCAGACCGCATGGGGAATGCAATTTTAGCTATCAAATTAAGGGACATGGCCAAGGCTGTATAACATTACAATGGCAAACCTGATTGAGAAGAGGGCTGGAAGAAAATGAACACTTGGAAAGAATCAGGACAAATAATTATTCCAAATTTACAGTGACCTAACCCTGTGGATTTCATGGTTAAATAATTCCAGCAAGCTATATTATGTATTTTTTGTGAAATAATTTCTTGGGCTTCTGCAAGGCTAAACCTATTTCAACTAGAAAGGATAAACACTGGCTGATCATATACTACGGTGACAAGTATGGACTAGGCAGACAGACAGCTACACTGACATACTACAGTAGAAACTATCCTTGAGGTGTTTCACAAAGTGCTGCTGCTTGGTTTCAGAAATGTTGGCCAACATTTTGAAAACTCACTTAAAGGTATGTTGAAGGTTTGAACATCCCTCCCCTCTCAGTGTTGCACCCCTTGACAGCACCCCAGGTTGGGAACTCAAAATCATGAGCCAGTTCATAAAGGCTTGGCCCACCCCTTCAGCAGCATGGAGCTCAGAGAGTCTGGATGAATTTTATCTTAGGGCCTTGCTACACGATCTACTTGAAGCTGCTCAAATGCTAATTGGTGTCAGTGCTAGCTCAAGTTTGGAGCAGTCGCACCTTAAGGCTAAAAACCTTCTGTCCCCACCTGCATGGCTGTGACTTGCCACTAGAGGCTTGGTGAGCAGGGGCCCGACTCCAAGCTATAGCTGTGAGTTGTCAGCGTGGGGCAGGTGAGCCAAGACTGGCTTCTATCCTGGCTCTAGGTGAGGGGAGGGTTGGGGTGTGAGAGATTGTGACATAGGGTGGCCACAATAGAGGAAACTCTGGTTTTCTGCTACTCTGTCCTCTATTGATATGAAACCCATTTACCTTAAATGTAAGGTAAATGGTTTCATTTAAAGATAAATGTAAGGTACTCCACCTGGGAAGGAGGAACCCCCAGCACACCTATAGGTTAGGGAGTGTCCTTCTCAGCAGCTCGGAGGCAGAGAGGGACCTTGGAGTCATAATCGACTGCAAGATGAACATGAGCCGGCGGTGTAACGAGGCCATCAACAAGGCCAATCGCACCTTGTCGTGCATTAGCAGGTGCCTGACTAATAGATCAAAGGAGGTGATGCTCCCCCTCTATGCGGCACTGGTCAGGCCGCAGCTGGAGTACTGTGTCCAGTTTTGGACACTGCACTTCAAGAGGGACGAGGGGAATCTCGAGAGGGTCCAGAGGAGGGCCACTCGCATGATTAGTGGCCTTCGTGATAGACCCTACTGGGGGAGGTTGAGAGAGCTGAATCTCTTCAGCCTTCACAAGAGACGGCTGAGGGGAGATCTTGTGGCCGCCTATAAATTTATTAGGGGAGGTCAACGGGGAATAGGGGAAGCGCTGTTTACTAAGGCGCCCCAGAAAGTGGCTAGGAATAATGGGTGTAAACTAGTTGAGAGTGGATTTAGGTTAGACATTAGGAAGAAATTTTTCACAGAAAGGGTGGCCAGGATCTGGAATGGGCTTCCAAGAGAGGTGGTGCTGTCACCTAGCTTGGAGGTCTTTAATAGGAGGCTAGACAGTCACCTGGCTGGGGTCATCTGACCTCGGTCCTCTTTCCTGCCGGGGGCAGGGGGTCGGACACGATGATCCATTGTGGTCCCTTCCGACTCTACAATCTATGAATCTATGAGAAAGGACCAATCCAGGGCCCTGAACCCCCAGATAACCTGCATTCAGGTATGAAGTATGAGGCTCAGCTCTATCTTTCCTTCTGATCAATAATCATGTTTTTTAGCCGTTAGTTGCATACCTAATCAAGATAGAAAGCTACAGCCAAGAGAGAGCATATCCCCTTCATCACAGCAACAATTATCACATCCCCAGCTGGGCATGTGAGCACAAGTAAGTCTGTCTTGCACCTGCAAAAGTTCTGCTGGTAACACATTCCTTCTACAAAACAATCATGGGAGCACTGAAACCTATTTGCAAGCTGTGTCCAGACCAAGCCACTGAGGTGCCAGCTTCAAGATTTCTTCCTGTGTTTGGATTTGACTGTTTACTCCCTACCTAGGCTGGAGACCCCTTTCACAGGGCACCTTAACTCATTCCATCTGCTATTCCACCTTCACAAATGTTACTGGAAAGTTTCTAAATGGAACAGAAATGGCACAGGACAGAAAAGACAGAAGGAGTATTTACAGCAGCCATGAAGGAGAGAATTTGAATTTTATTGCAGCCTGAGAGCTGCTTAGGGACCTGTGAAAAGGGGTGCCACACCAATTCCAGTAGAAAGAAGTGGATAGCAGAAAACCAACACCCCAAGCAGCGCAAATGGGTTCAGTGCTCGAGTGAACCAGGAGCATGAGACTACCGAGAAAACAAAAAGGACTGATGTCTGAAGCCAATGGTGCGTGGGCTGCTTTTAAGGTTCAGGAAAATCGTCCCCTGAATAAGAAACAACAATAGCATCTGCATGAGAAGCCAGATCCTTAACTTCTCATACAAACTTCCACTGACTTTACTGGAAGTTTCTCTTGAGTAAGGACTGAGTAAAAACGCAAGGATTCGGCAATAATACCTGGTACTTAGCATTTATCTTTAAAGCTCTTTATAAACATTAATCCTCATAACATGTTGAGAATGATCCGCATCTTACACATAGGGAAACACTGAGCCACAGAAGTTAAGTGACTTACCCAAAGCCATAGGCAGAATAAGCAGGAGAGCTGGGATTATTTCTAATGAATGCCTGGCGGTTTGGCCTGTACTCTTGCCACTGAGCCACACACAACCAAGAAATGTGCTGGCCAGCGCATCAGGGAAGGGCAACGCAAGACCACACCAGGCATGCCTTAGAGAGTATATCACAGAGAGGAAGAAGTGAGGGCAGAGAAGGCATGCTGGACTGGGGCTCAGGAGACTGGAATTCGGGTCCTAATTCTGCCCCTCACTCCTTGCCAGACTTTGGGCAGTCTCTACCTCTTTTGCCTCTGCTGCTCACCTGTCAAATGAAAGGGACGGCCATCCCTTTGTCTGGCGTGTCTATCAAGAATGAAAGCAAGCCACCTGGGGCAAGGACCATCTCCTACGGTGTGTTAATGGAGCACCAATCAGGCCTGGATCCTGAGCTCAGCTAGAGTACGCTTAGCACAATACTTAATAACAAGCCCCAGAAGCTGTGCTTTTCATTCATGCTCAGAATTTGGGGGCTGAGATAAACTGACAATGCCCCTTTCATGCCAAAGAGCTACATTAAGAAAACGGCTGCAGAAAGCCAAGAGACGTGTTCAAATTTGACTTCCAGATGGGATGCGCAGCAAGCGGCGTTGCATGCCGGGGGTGGAGCATGCAAAGTTGGGGAGAGATAAAAATCAAATGAAAATAGAAACGTTACAAGGGGGGAAAAAAAAAAAAAAAAGCTTTTTATTCAAACAAAGGAAGTCATTTTGCAGGCGGCGATTCGGTGGTTTGAAGCTGGCATTGTGCGGCGCCGTGTTTCCTTTTCAATGTTTCAGATGTTGTTGTGTTCAAATTAATTCCATTTTGTCACGATCAATGGCGCTCCCCACTCGTTATTACCTCCAGCCCTCCCTAGCACACAGGCAGTGCTTCTGGCTCCTCTCCAAGCCCCAGGCTGGCATGAAGGCAAGGCAAGGTTGCTAGCACCTCTCGAAATGTGCAGCAGAGGTAAGCTGGAGAATGTCACCTACACCTGGGTAATTTTTAATTTTCTTTCTTTTCCCTATACTGTTAAATTACCTCCAGCTTATTTGTCTGGCTAGAGGTTAATGAAACACTAATGATGTTAATGAGCCTTCACGCTGTAAGTTTTTTCAAGAAAGAGATATAATAGCTGTTTTCCTTCCCTTTTAATCTTTTTCATCTTTGGGGAGTTACAGGCCAAAGCAATTAACAACTCACGCGGCTCTGTCTTCCCTCTCGGTCACAGCCCAGTGGGGCAAAGAGAAGAAACCTATTAAACCTGCTTCACATGTCCGCAGGTGAGGAGCTCCTGGGCTGATGCAACACACTGCTCTGGCCAGAAGGCATAATGTTAGTCGGGAGGAAAACCGGGGAAATTAACAATCTGTTGATGAAACTTTTGGTGGCAGAGAGACAGCAGGAGCTGTCCAAAGTTGTTAAGTGTCGCCATTAGTGTTTTTCTGTTCATTAGAGTCGCCGACAAGATGTAGTGTGGGTAACGGTGGGCGAATGCTGGAAGCTCAGCAGATTGAGATGGGGTGACACAGACTCAGACTGGAGCCGTGCAAAGCCTCCCTGTGAAACACCAGTGCAGGCAACACCCACCCTGCTGCTGGCTCCATTTCTAACCAAGCACTCGGCCTAGCGGGGCCAGAAACCAGACCAGGCTCTGCTTTCGGGTGTAAATGCAATGTTTGGGGCCCAGTGCAGGCTACATGTGGCTGGTCCTTCTAAGTTTAGCTGAGGGATGTTCTTCAAACCTGAAGCTCAGTAAGAACAGGCAGACTTGGGAAGTGGGGTGGGGTAGGATTAAGGTCTGAAAAAAGCCCTGCCTACTGCTAAGTCCCTGAGAAACCTAACATCAGAGGCAGCAGAGGTAGATGCTGTTCTTCTGAACATGTTCCAAGCACCATGAAAGGGAAGTTGCCAGACTGCGTCAGTAAATGGGTGCCTGGGACTGAACCAGACTCCCAGATCTGAGAGTGATCCAGATGCAGACTCTGCAACCTGTTCCCTTGTTGCATGGCACAAGCATTGCATAGGGTTATAGCAAGGATGGACTGTCCATCAGACTCGGCAGTGGAGGAGAAGAGGAAAGGGGATTTGGTGTGGTGAGCACAAGCTCACATGCGCTGGGATGGCCAGGGCCTGCTACTGCTTGGAAGAGAGACACTCCCATCCCAGGCTGAAATAGGACAGTGGAGACAGCCTCCTCTGGACATTGGACAGGGGCTGGGACTTTCAGCACTGCCTGCATCAGTCCGGTGCCCAGCCCCTACTAAAAGTCACAGTGTTAGGGTTCAACGTTTCAGAGATGCTCAGAGGCACTGAAGGATGTGGGGAGAGGCCTGCTTGGGATTGTAAGCAGTGCCTATACATGTAAGGCATCTATCTCTAACTGATTTCAAGGGGACCAGGATACCCAACCCAGTTAGGTGCTTCTGAAATCCCCCCTTGGCACCCACATATCTGGGAAAATCTGGGCCTCAGTGCCCCTCTCAGATGCTTTTAAAAAACCTTTTGAAGAGCATTCAGAGAAAGAGCTATTTGCAAAGCAGCTTGCTCTCCAGTGGGAATAATGCTGCCCTTTCATAGCCCCTTTTACTTGAGGTTCTGGAAGGGTTTGCACACTCATGAATTAATCCTCCCACCACACTTGAGAGGCAATTATTGCTCAACCTGCTCTACAGATGAGGGTGAGGTTAAGTGAGCTGCCCAACATCAGCCAACAAGTGAATGGCAGAGCCAGGAATTTCCCCATGTCTTCCCAATCCCCCATCCCTTGGTACCCGTCTACAGCCTGCTCCCCAGGAGAGAAACAAGGATCCTCGTGCTGCCTTCCTGACACAGGTCTGTGAAAACCCTCGGAGTGCAACAAAGCCGATACTGCGGCTGCTTTTATTGATGGATGCGTCGGTGCCAAAGGGCACACAACTAAATTATGAGCTGGCACTTACAAGGAATCGGGGCTCCTGCTTGTGCTTCCATTAGAGGGTATCTATCTGCATGTAAAGCTGCGGCGCTCTGATAAGGGGGAGGAAGTGCGCTAGAGAGACCTCAAAAAATTGCTTGGACGAACTCTGAGATAAGACTTTTCAGACAGACAAAAAAAGCCCGTCCTGATTTATAGACCTCCGTCCGTCCTTGACAGTACCTCTGGAGCTTCTGATCCAGGCTGTAAAAAGAAAGTTCCATCACAAATGTGTGTTCTGCCCCTAACCTATTTATCCAGACAACCTGTCAGCCTACCACAGCCAGATCTTCTGTTGACATGGACAAGACAGCAATACAATAACCTGGCTTTTATTTTTTTTCCCCCTTCTCCTCTCCCCCTTCTTAAT
This sequence comes from Alligator mississippiensis, assembly GCF_030867095.1. Lineage (NCBI taxonomy): Eukaryota > Metazoa > Chordata > Crocodylia > Alligatoridae > Alligator > Alligator mississippiensis. Next base: position 26,645 of record NW_026775397.1, read on the forward strand.
AGTCACAGATGCTTTGTCTACACAATAATAAAGATCCTTGGTGCCTCAGTTTCCATTTTGTGTTATCATGCCTTTCAGCCGGCATGTTTATTTATGACTGCCACAAAGTGCTTTCATGAAAAGATGCCATTAGAGTGGAATGATGCTCTCTTGACACTGGAGATTGGAATCTGCACAGACGCTGTGTAACAACTCATTTTTATGTTTGCCTACTTGTCTTAATTCTTTTTTTTTTTTTTATTATTATTTCCATTGCAAAGACTGCCAGAGAGAGAGACAGAGGGGTACTTACTGCACAAAGGCAGGGAGCAGCTCCAACCAGGCCCACAGATGGTGTAGGCTGGCTTGGCTAATTCTGTCCCCATTTAGGGCGGCCGTCTATAAACATGTTCTCATCAGGTCCATTAAAAGAATAGGGCCCTAGACTAACGGGAGCGCAGCGATGGAACCACTTTTGTTTATGACGTGAAGGCGGTTTGCTTGCCGAGCATGGCAGGAGCATAAGCAACAGAGAAAGACACCTACCGGAGGACATTCTGCGACAGGCCAAGACTGGCAGATGCTCGCAAATCAGTGCCCATCTGTGTCCAGCTGGGCCCAGGTAGGGGATTCCTTGGAGTGAGCGAGCAGACAAAGCTCTGGCTTGTCCGCTGACCCCCAGAGACACAGTGTTTACTCAGGGAACAGCATGAAGTTGAGCATGATTAAGGCCTCGATCCAGCAAGGTGCCCACTCAAAGCCAAGCATGCCCATGAGGTTCGGGTTCAGCATGCCCTTCTGAATCCGGGCCTAGATATACACCTTGGCCTGCATGCTTGCCGCAACAGCAGGCCTGTTTCCAAAGCACAGCCCACTGCCAAAGGGGAGTCACTCAACTGCAAATGAGAGGACAGTTAGTGGGGAGGCCTCAGGGCAAGCCTGACAGTGCAGACTGCACAGCCCATGCCTACAAATCATGCCAGCTTTGTCCTTGTCCCTCTCCGGTTCTCAGACACCCCTCAGCTTTTCGGTGGGGGTGACAGCAAGGTAAGGATGGCAGAGACACATTGCTTATTCCCCCAAGTCTTCCCCTGGGCTTCACACCCCCTTTGCTGGTTGGTGGGGTCAGGAGGAGCATGGTGGGAGGCTTGCTGCAGCGCTGCTGCATCGGCCCCCAGTGCACTGTGCCACCTGCAGAGGAATAGCCCGCATTGCTCTGCCAGGCCCCATCAATGCAGGCAGCTTTCTCAGCAGGACTGGCGAGTGAACAGCTGAGCGTGGTGGTCTGGACCCATCCTTTCAGTCCTTGCTCACAGAGTGCCTAGCAAAGTGAGACCATGGTCCATGAGCACAGCTGCTAGGTGTTGCTACGGCACAAATAAATAACAGCAGTGGGTATCCGCTAAGTCTGATGAACAGGGAACTAACTGTGTGACTCTGTTGCCTTCCTTCTGTTCCTAAGCTGGATGGTTACAAACTTGCTAAAAGCAGCATTTGACCCTAGCAGCCCTTCAACACTCCCCTGGGGCTGAGCAGGGAGCTACCAAGCACCACCCACATGCTGCAGAAGAGCAGCCAGGCTGCTCCCCCCTTGCCTTTGCCCTTGGCTCAAACACATCTGCATGCAAGGGTGAGCCTGGCTCCTCCTCGCCTTTGTGGTGCTGTTCCCAAGATTACAGGCTGCCTGGAGTGTCATCCTTGCCACATACTCACAGACGCACACAAAGAGAGCTCCCGGGATGCTCTGGCATCCCTTTCAGATGTTAGTTAAGGCGCGTCCTTCCCAGACATCAGCTCTCTAATTAGTTCTATTGGTTTCAACAGTTCTGTGGACTCGGTAAATGTAATATTTAACACCCTGGAGGGAAGCCTTTCACGCCGATGCCTCTTTCATCATCTCTGCCCATCTGGTGCTCACTTTAAGCTCACAGAGCACCACCTGCCTTGGAAAACAATAAACTGATGCTGTTTTTCCATTCCTATAGATCAACTGGTCCCTAAGAAAAGCCATAGGACTGACCTTTGTGTGCACGATGGCTGCTCTCTATACCCCCACAGCAGCCTGAAAGGGCCAGGAAGTGGGAGTCAGTTATATTTATGCTTCCTGGTTTTATTAGCCTATTCATTTTTCCAGCGGGAGCCCCTAGTAGCTTTAGTCCCAAGGCAGGATTATGTTGTCTTTGGCATGGTATCATTACAAAGGCACATCGTAGCAAGTGTGTTGCTAGAGCGGCGCACTCAGAGCTCAGCGGACAGCCAAGACTTGGGCCTACAGAAGCTGCTTGTTTTCCTCAGCCAAAACTCCCCAGCTTGGTTTGGAGGCAGCATCTGCCAAAGAAATACATCTGGATTTGATTAGATTCCCTCCAGTGACTGACACCTGCTGATAACCTGCAAGGTAGGGTGAGGATGTTCATATTGTCATCTGGAGTGATCTACGACTTTATTTTCCGTCAGCATTGTCACTCAAGGACAGCTGCAAAAGTATATTATTATTATTATTGTCATTATTATTATTATAGCTGCTAAGTTGCAGATCAGCAGGCATCTGGGCTGCAATGGAGCGGGGGAAAGATTCACCTTCAGATTGCAGGAAATCTTCCGCAAGGATTATGTATAATGTAGTTTTTCGATTAAATTAAAATAAGCTTCCCTTTACAAAGTTCAGCATGTTAATAGACAGCTGGAAGGATGGTGATTTTAACCTCATGCTTAGCCACAGAGTGATCCACACATGGAAGATGGATGGATGTTCATTCTGCAGGAAATAATATAATCTCCTCTGTGAGGCTGAACTGTATTTCTGGGCCTCCTGCCTCTTTGCATAAAGCATATTATCCACTCATCGCTGCTAAAAAAAAAAAAAGTGCCGGTGTACAACAGTGCCAAGGGCAGGCAAGTTAAAGGACATTATAACTCTTTAATTACATCAGTCTTGGAGAGAAAAGAACTGTCACTCCCTCCTCAGCCCCTCAAGGGAATACTTGGTATCTACCTTGGCCAGATCCCCCTTAGGAAAGTTGTTGCAACATATGTCTTCCCTGTGATTCATGCCAGGGCTGGGTTTAGTATTAATATTCCCCACCCACAATTTACTGAAGTTGCATAAATGCAAACACAAAATATGCCTCTTCATCTCCTGGCCTAGGAGCGGGGAGGGGAAGTTAAGCTTCCGAGACAGCAGAGCAGAGTGCAAATTGCTGGGTTAAGTTTTCAGGGATGATTTTCTCAGGTGTTAACCCAGGCAGGTTTGCAATGTGACATGGAGAATTCCTCCAGGTCTTTACGGGAGACGGTGTGGTTTAGTGAGGAGAGCCCTGGCTTTCGTCTCAAGAGACCTGGGAGACGGGTCCTGCTCTGCTGGTGGTTTACTGCATTACTGTGAGTAAGTGCCACAGTTTTTGCCCTTCTGAAGTCGGGATGATGTTGTTGACAAAGCCTGCTTATGCCTCAGGAAAACACAGACAGAAAGTGCTAGCAAAGAATCTTCTTAAAACTGCTCAAAATCTTGCAGATAAAATTCTGACAAAAAATGGCCTTTTTCAAAAATGAAATGGGTCATATAAAGCTATCATCTTCTATTACATTTCTTATTGGTCTTTTTAATCAAAATTGTTATTGAAATGATCAAGAGAAACAGCCAATGGTATTTTAAACACAAATTTTGATTAGTAGGGTTTTACAATTAAAAAAAATGGTGTTTTTGAGCTGAGAGCAATAGAAACAACTAGGACATTTTGATGCTTTAAATTATTGTGGTTATGTTTTATTTTAATGTTTGCAATCAGATGTAATTACTGCTATTCTAAACCAGGCCAGGGGACTACTCCAACATTTGTGAACCTTGGTAAATCTTTCAGGGAATAAAGTCAGAGTTTTAAAGGTGACATAAAACATTCCCCACCCCTTCTCCACTCCCCCAGGAGGCGTGTTTCAGAGTCTGTTGCATTGTGAACATCGGCAGATCTCTAGGTACAACAGTCGATGAAACAGAATGGCCTAGGGCCTGATTCAAACTTACACCCATCTAATTCAGAAGACACTCCCCTAATGTCAATGGAGTTACAGTGTTCGTGACTATATTGTCCTGACTGATCCCCCAATCCCTCTAGTCACTAGGGCTAGGGGCAGATATTACATGTAAACTGGTTTAAGTGATCAGAAACTGATTTAAACCTGTAACAGAACATAAGTTCAGTGCATATAAACCAGTTTCAAAATGGCTGAAACTGATTTAAAATAAACCTAGTTGAATGTAGTATTAGACTTAACTGATTTGGGTCAAATCGGTTTATGCAATATTTGTCCCAGACCCCTTCCTGGTTTAAGTTAAACCAGAGTCCCCCAGCACCCCAGATGCTTTGCAGCCCAGGGCTGGGCTGTCTGCTCCAGAGAGCATGGCTGGCCCTGCCCCTCTGCTCCCTAGCTGGAGCTCTAGCAGAGTCTGCAGGCACAGCAGGGTCTGCCTGGCTTCCCCTGACCCCCTCCTCCCCCCGGCCCTCACTTCTCGTTGCTCAAGCAGGGATCCCCCACCCCAGCCCTCCCTCCCATCTTCTACAGCACGGGCTCCAGCCCCATAGACCATAGGCAGGTAGCATGCTAGCTAATGCTGAGAGATGTTTATGTGTGTGTCTTCAATTTGACTGGAACAAGTAGACAGAACAGTGTCCATTTAGGGCTTTTTGGAGCCAATCAACAGGTCATAATGTCCCTCCATTCCTTCCTTGGAAAAAGATGTTTAAGAAGAGCTAATGAGAGAGGCTTTTGTTTTGTTAATGGGCTGATAAATACTGTGCTATCAGCTTCCTACTGGCTCCCTCCCCTGTTAGGTTTGCAGACAGTATGAAAAAGCAGGGAGAGGGATATTCAAAAGCTCAGTATCATCAACAGAAGCATGCACTGCACACCCCTACTTAGCCGGGGGCCAGGGTCTGGCAACACTCCCACCCCTTGAGCAGCGAGTGGGGAAAAGCCTGGGATGGTGCAGGCAGGGTGAGGGTTTAAACCCCCGCTAATCAGTGTCCTGCCACGGCCTGGCCACGCCCCCCTCAGCTCAGCACTATGGAAAGGAGGGGAGGGCTGCTGTAGCACCCCCTGGCTTCTAGCCTGAGCCACTGTGGGCATATGCCTGTATTTCCTCAGTCCAGAGGGAATATCTGTATAGTTGCATACTGGTTCAACCTAGGCAGGTTAGACTAACCTGCAAAGATTTAATCAATTCAGACTCAGGCTTTTTGAATGTCTGTCCCTAGCCCCTGAAACATCTCAAGAGCCATCAGGTTCTGCATCATACCGACATACTGCTGCAGTGTTCAAAGTAGCACAATCACATCTGGGGGCAGTTGCAAGCAATGAACATATGGGCTGCAGGCTGTCTGGAGCTTTCCAAACTTCTTTTGCTATTTCTGTGCCTGGATCCAGTTATTCAAAGCTGGATGGCTAAATTAAGGGATCTACTTCCACAACTGAGCTCTCCACCTGTTCCAAAGGAAGCTAACCTGAGCACGCTGCAGTTCCAAGTGTCACTGGCCGCACAGACAAAGCTAGGAGTATCATTTTCATGGGAACTCTTGAATTACTGCATGGGGTTTACATTGCAGGAAAGGCAGGAGGTTGAACTTCCAAGACTGTAAGACATCCTACAAACTGTGCACCTGGAGACCAGACCATGAGCCAAAGTTTCACGGAGCTCTAATTCTAGCTGGGCTATTTAGATGGGGTGAAGCAGTCATTGTAAAGTTTAGAATATTAGGAATGCCATAAACTAGCTCTCTTCCTTGGTCACCCATTCAAATGGGAGCCCAACCCAGCCTCAACTGACAGAGCATACACAACAGCCTGTTGTTTGGAGCTGAGTTGATGGTTCCACAACTGGGTAATCATGGCTATAGCGACAGTCTCTGCTGACTGCTCACCACAAAAAAGCTGCAGAAGTTTGACCCCTTCAAGTTTGGCCCTTGAAGAGCTTCCCCCTGCCAGACCTTTAGGGCAATGCTTGTCCTGTCAGACAACAGCCTGGCATGGGACGACAGCAGTGAACTTTAAATTGTTGGGCTTGGTTGCAATATATGATTCCCTCCCCTCCCCTCCCTCCCTCCCTCCCTCCTCCCTTCCAGTTTAACTACATCACCAGCTTCACTATCTGAGTCCTTATTACTGAACACACCTCTTATCGCTCTCGTGCATCTCCAGTCGCCTGCAATTCAGCACTCCACATTACTTTATGTTAACAAGCTGTGGCATCCTGCATTCCTAGACTGCTGCAGACTTTGTTGACGGTGCAGTCTTGCTCGTCTATACTGACTAAGTACTATTACCCATATACAGTTTCTGGCCTCTTGAGTCCATTCTTGCCTAGTGCCTCAAATGCATACCGCAGTGGAACTGGCACTGGTCACTGGTGCCTTTCAGTGGCTTGAGGCTGGCCTGATCTGGTTCTACCCAACACTGTGGCGGCCGTGTAGGGCTGGGTGGAATGAGCAGCACGTGGACAGGTGGCCATTACAGAGCCATCATCCCCATAGACAAGTCACCAAGCTCAGTATAGAAGGACTAAACAGTCATGGGTGGGACATCACTCCTCCACCTCTGGAAGTGTTGCTTCCCTGATGCATGCTGGGAGGAGGGCTGACATGCTGGAGCTCACCACTGTCTATACTGTACTTGCACATCTGTCAAGCACAAGAAGGCAGCAGGCCAGGTTCTCATCTCTGGCACTGGGGCCTTAGACCAATCCAGTCCCCTCTCTCTGACTTCCTTCCTAGACTAAAGCTCTCTTAGAGATTTGAAAAAGTTCTGATCTAGCAGTAAATGCCATGGCTTGGGCCAGCTCCATTTTTTTTTTTCCTGCTGAGCAGAAGCAGAAGACTGAACTCAGGCCCTCAGAGAAGCTCAGGTCTGGCTCCACATCTATTAATTTTTCAGTTAATACAAATTTATTAAAATAGTATAAAAATGGAAACGAACCAAGCCAGGTATCTGCCTTTGCTGCTACAAGGAAATACCTGAAACCACTTGGCCCCAGACTGAAGCTGATCCCACTCTGAGAGTTTGCAACAAGCCTGTCCCGCTCCACAGGGAGTCTAAAGCAAATGCAAAGCCAACAGTCTCATGGGCACAGGGACTTCTCCCGTCTAGAAACCCCCCAGCTCCCCTCATTCCCTATTCTTACCCCTCTCTTTACTAGCTGAGGTAAGCACACATGGCACTGTCCTAGACTGATGCACTAGAACAGGGGCAGGCAATTATTTTGGGCGGAGGGCCGCTTACTGAGTTTTGGCAAGCCATCGAGGGCTGCATGACAGGCAGCCAGGGGCAGATAAATATTAATTTTCTAAATTTTTTAGGGGTCCCATGGGCCAGATAGACTGGCGGGCCGCATTTTGCTCACCCCTGCACTCTCAGGATGCACCACAAGTGGTTTGCCTCCATGGAGCGCATTGCCTCCTGAAGTCCCCAATGAGGCACTGCAGCAGCAAGCTAAGCCCATGAGCAACTTGATAGCAGGCATTTTTTTTCATCACATTTAATATTCTCCTCAGTACCTGTTGGTAGCAAGAAACACTTGGAGGAGAAGAGGACGGGGAGAAAAAATGAGCACACCACAGCTGCTGCAGAGGGGCCGAGGAACAAAAGGACATTTCAATCACTCCTCTGTCAGAAAGCAGCACGAGGGCAGAGAGCCAGGCCAGACTCCTCTAGCCCCACTTCTCACAGGGAAGGAGGTGAGGATGAAAGGCACCATGACCTTGAGCCCTCGCCCCGTCATGTGCTCCCTTCTCCCATTACAGATTGCTCCTTACCATATCAAAGTGGACCTGTTCATCCAGACCTTGCTCAGGGTTCCCCAGACACTAGCTGGGAAATCTTTAGAGGCACACAGATGATTGGGACCTCTTCACCTTTCCTCATTCCCTTCAAATACTCTCTGGCAAAACAGGAAACATTATTATTATTATCTTTAAAGCCCCCAGTCCTGTAGAAAGCCTTGTGCACAGCACCGAGACACTTAAAGGAGCCCTGCTGAGCTAATGGCTGGTCTGTTTTTTAGTGCAAACATTTAAAAAGCACAGTACATGTGGCACTGATTAGCAGTATTGGTCTCGGAGGCCAAAGAGAAGGGAAATGCAATGCAAAACTACAAACAATTACTCCTCTTAGATAATCACTGTTTTAAAGGCCAGACGCACATATAAATATTGCATAATGCCTAGGCTCAGCACATAATTGTCAGATATTATTCAAACCAAGTTGCTACCTTACTGGAGAAGTCGGTTAGCTTTGTCAGATCTCTCGGGGTCGGGGCTTGGAAGAGAGACTTTCCTGGAAAGCTCAGGGATTGGAGAAAATGGGCTGGTGGTTACCAAGCTTTCTGAGGTTAGGTGCCCCCCATCAAGAAAATGAAACCAATCTCACCTTCACTACAGCATTACCCTGTAATAGGAAAAATCTACCATGTAATGATTTATATATCTTCTGTGCCCTCAAGCTTGTATAACAGGTAACTTTGTTACCATCTGAGTCAGCCGCCAGGGAAAAGAATGGGGCAGTTCACACCTCACAGCCATTTTTTCAGGCTCTCTGCAAACTCAAGCTTGCCCACTTGGACGGCATTTCCCCCCCCCGAATTGCACAAAAATCAACAGATGCTAGAGAACAATTGAGACATCTGTCAGGTGTCACCTCTCTCAGCCCACCTAATTCTTTGTGTCCCTCCCTACAGGGTATGTCTTGTGCTTTAGCAAACGCTGCAGCACATGAGGCTTTTCACCCTGAGTCAGTACCAAGCCTATGCTACTAGCATGGAGGGCCTGGAGGCACGGAGATGTAAAACCAAGGTCTGCCTCCCTTTTGTGAAGGTTGTCACAGGATTTGGGAGAATTAGGGGTAACAATAGCTGTGCCCTGGCTCACCTAGCTGCGGTAGCTGTATCCTGACGGGGACACATCCGGGTGGGGGTGCAATAGCATGGTCACCGTGTCCTTCCACAGCCGTTCTGGATCAGCAGCAGTAGCAAGTTTGAGCCCCTGCTCCCTCTCCCTGCAACCTTTTTGGAGAGGGTGAGAGGGCAATGGGAGGGGAGATGCCTGCCCTGGAGGGAGGGGTTGCCCAGAAGGGTGTGCGGAGGAGTCTAACCTCCTTCAAGGACTCCTAAAAGTGTCCAGCAGCTGCTGTCCCGGTGTAAGAGGGTGGAGGGAGGAGACACCTCTAGACCGATACCAGCTTTTTTGTGTCTTTTGTTGTGGTGGTAGTTATTGGTGGTGTTTTCTCTCTCTCTTTTTCAGAGAGGTGGAAGAGACATCTCACTGAAGATGCATCTAATTCTTAGAAATGAATCTGAACATGCAGCAAAATGTTATAAGCTTAAATATAATGACGTATATGCCTTCTGTGCCCTCCATCACTCCCCAGGGCATTAACTAGTTAAAGTTTTTGCCACTCATCACTGCTGGCATCTGTGTTAACCCCAGCTAAAATGAACAAGGCAGTGTCCACAAAATCTAAATATGTCTGCAGAAAATTTGGTTGGAAAATGGCCTTTTGCCCTCGTGGAAAAAAACAAAAACATAACAAAAACAAAATGTTTCCATAGAAATATCCAATGGAAATGTGACTTTTTGAATGCTTGGAACAAGACTTTGGGGCAAATAGTTCTGGTTTGTAGCTTTCCAAACCAAAATAAAATCAAAGCAGGCACTTTCCACAAATGCTTTTGTCTTAGCAAAACCCAGTTTCCCAATGGAAGAAAAAAAATGTTTGATGGAGCATCTGTGCCCAGACCCCATTCGGTGTAGCTTTGATTGGGTGAAATCAGTGATCAAGTGGCCAACTGCCCTGCCTGAACCAACACACATGCTTCTTACCTAGAAGGTGGTGCACCGACATGGCAATATTTGTCTGCATTTCTGCTTTCTTAGCAAAGCCAGGCATGCCAGACAGCAGAATTCAGTAATGAGTTTTCTTGTTGGGTTCTTACTCTGTTCCTTTCTGTTGCTGCAGAAACAGAATGGCATTTGATTTTTTCGCAAGTACTGAGGCTGAGATACAAAATGATTATATTGTCGCTGAGGAAGCGAAAAGGTGCAAGGAGAGACGCGCACAAATAGTCTGGGCACTGAAATACAGGGAATACAACACGACAACCACAATGCTATGTTCTTTCTTGGCTGTGCCCCATTGTGTGTTAATATGCCAAGGCACTTTATATAGTTCTAGCTGTACAAACCCTGGCAAGGACTGTGTAGGCAGAGAATATCTTGTTGGTATCTCACACCAAACAATCTCCCTGATTTTGGGGACTGAGAGATACCTGGATTAAGAGATCTGACCTTTCAGTTCATCAGATATCTATCTATCTATACATTATATATAGATATATATATTTAGCATTATCATAACCTCCCTTAATCCAGTCTGAATCTTTATCTAGGTTGTTGCCTTAGTATTTTCTGCTATGTGCATAAGGATGTGTAGTATGGAAGTGCATGTGGGAGAGTGAAAAAGTGCATGTATGTGAAATAAATACACATGGGATCAAAAAAACTATACACATACATGCGAAAGGGAAAGAAAGCGTATTTGTGAATGCACGCAAGGATGTGTGCGTGTGTGGGTGTATGTGTACACCCATGTGTGAATCTGTGTGGGAGTTATTGCAAACCAGCACGTGTTTGGGACACGTGCATGATTATGAAACTGTGTGTACACATTAAGTCCAGTGGAGACCAAGTCTACTGTATATGCGCACAGAAAAGGGAGCAAATATGCTTTTGTGAATGTGTATCTGAGCGTGTGTGCACCAGTCTGCCTGCATGACTGTGCAGCTATGTGTGAATGTGTACATGCAGTTCAGAGTGGTCACGACCCAGTTCTTGCATGTGTGGAACATGGGCATGATGTGTGTTTGCGCATGTGTGCACGCAAGTGTGTGCACACATTTGCATACTAAGCAAGACTATCTGTGCATGCACACACAAATCTACAAGCCTGACCACGTGTTCATGTGAACGCAAGTGCGGCGCACGTGTACATATGAAAATGCCTGTGTGCTTGGTGCCAGGATTGTCTTCCTGAGGGGCTTTTTCCTCTTGGCAATCAGGTCCAGGCTGAACCTGGCTCTGAGGCAGGCAGGGGTGGAAGCCAAGGGCACCGTCTCTCAAAATAACATGCTACTTTGGACTGGTCCCCTTTTCTCTCTCCTCTGAAGTTGTTTTGTTGTGGACCATCTGGTCAGCTCCCTGCCACTCCAGCAGCAGCAAGCAAGCCCAGATGGAAGGATTCTTTGATAATTCTTTAAAACGAGGCACCCAAGCACAGTGTTGCCATATGCCAAAGGGCCAGCCGGCTTTGAGCGCTGCCACAGCCAGCCCTCCTTCCTTGGCGTGTGAACCCAGGCAGCGTCCCACGTGAGGCACTGCAGCCCCCCTCGCCCACAGAGTGTGCAGACACGACCAGGTGTCTTTGCCCTTCTCTCCTAAAGCCGTAAGGAAATCCAGAGCCCTGAAACCCTTCCACATTCACATGCTGGGCTCTGAATCCATGGAGGCAGGCATCCCAATGCTTCTGCACTTCCAGAACAGGAGCAAGGGCTTGAAATTACACAGCAATGTCAGAGGGCAGGACCCCTGCTTCTTATTCCTACCTCTTCCATTGACCCACTCAAGCAAGTCACTTCTCTGTGTACTGCATACTGGAATGGGGATCATCCTCTGTACCTGCCTGCCATGGAGGTGGGGTGTGAGACTCACCTTTGTGATCCTGAACTATGCATGCAAGCTGCACCTCATTCTGTCACCGACCTGCCTAAGGGATCAATTCTGCCCTCACCCACCCTTGGCACAAACCCACTGGCTCCCATGTGGTTACTCTGGAGTCTCACTAAAGTAGGATGCAATCTAGAGCGTCAGATGAGCAACCTTAGAGGTGCAGGTAAACCAGGGTGGCGGTGAGTGTGGATTCCTGTTGTCAGGCCAGCTCAGCGTGCCTTTCCCAACTCCATAACTCTCCCCACTCCCCAAATTCTCCAACAGCTCTCTCCAACCTTGTATTTCCTTTTGGCTAATGAAGAAAGTGCATTTGATAATTAAGCATCACTTTTCTCTCCAACTCCTTCAGCAGCATTTACTAACAGAGATCCACCACCCATCCCCGCTAGGGAAACCAAGCAGGAGAGGATCTAAGCCCAAGGTCACTGAGTAGGTCACAGAGTCAGAGATGTGATCACAGCCCAGGACTCTTCGGTTCTACTGTGCTAGCACTGACCATTAGATTGTGTTGCCCTATCGTGCCTTGATCCCTCCCAAGGCTATCAGCCATTCACTGCTGCCATTCATCTACCCAGGGGCTTGACTGGAGCCATTCTGCTGCAGGGGCTCAGAGCGGCACATGCACCACAACAGCTGGGTGACAAAACGAGAGACCTCCTTCAAGCCTGACAGGTCAGAGTGCTACCCCCATGCAAGCTGCAGATCGCACAGCCAGGGCCCAGTTGCCTCTTCCAGTGCACGGCCTGGTACTAGCGCTAGGCAGGCCCCACCACCAGGAAAAGTTTGTGCCCTAACAGTATTCACCTGTTACAGCCAGTTCTACAGGTCAAAATGGCTCCAGGAGACCTCTGCCGCTCTCCCTGCTTCCTCCTCCCCTCCCAGTGTGGGCTCAGATGCAGCCCTGCAGCAATTCAGATTCTTCCTCCTCAATCTCCAGGCCACTGGTAGCCAACTGGAGACTGCGGAGGGAGAGTGAATTAACTTTGTTCAAAAAAGACCATCCTGGTTGTGTGTGAACCTGCTGTTACCCTGCATGAGTGGAGGCAGAGCTAAGTGCGATGGAACACCAAGCATGAGGTGCTGCCTAGAAAGTAGTATCTGGATGATGCTGCCCTACCCATGCCCCTTCCTGAAATCATGAGTCAGGTCCCTCCATAAAATCAAAGCCCTGGCTTAAAAACCATGAGATGTAGCCCCTGCTGTATCCCTTTCTCCTCCTGGGTTTGCAGTCTCCAGGGTGTGCTTAGCTCAGGTTCACAAGCTTTCCCACAACCACAGACTCGTGGAAACTTACTGTGTTTTAATGAAAGCTGAGAGTCTCATGAGGTCAGAGGACTCCAGGAACTGGGCTTTAAGAAAAAAGTATATGGCAAGACTCAGAGTGACAATCTGAGGTCTGGCAACAGTGCTGATGCCAGCTGAGTTGGAGAGAGGAGCAATGCACAGTTCAATAAAGCCACACAAGGCCATAGGACTGTGGCCTCCTCTGGGCAGAAAGCAGAGTGCCATGTGATACTGTCTGGATAGCCTTGCCTACCTGAGACACCAGCATAGCTCCTGGGCAGCTTTCTGACTGCAAATCTGTGGTCAGAGGCAACAAGGAGAGGAGCAGTATCAGCTGGGAGAGAAAAAATGTATTTTGGAATAAAGAGAGGCAGTTTCAAAGTATGAATTAACTGGCAGGTTCCTCTGTGTGGCTAAGTGATGTTTGCATTGTAGCACAGGGGGTCCGGGATCACCCTAGCATCCATCCCCCTGGGGGAACAAGCGGCGTGGAGGGCAGAGTGGCATGGGCAAGGGACTTTGTGAGCCGAGTGCCTCAGTGGCCCGACGGGGAAGAAGCAATGCAGCTGGGATGAGATGGGGCAGAACATTTTGCAGAGGCAAGGCTGGGAGAGCAGTCCATGGAGGGACAAGGAAAAAGAGCCTGGGAGCTGCCCTGAGGCCTGACAAAACAGGAGGCTGCTGGGGATTTTTTCATCCCTTTGAAAACATAGTGCTGGCAAGTGTCTTCTCCAGCATTGACACCAGCACAGTTTGTTTCCACAAGGCCTGGGACTCAACCCTGACTAAGAGGCACCTCCCTCCCTGAGCGCTGATGGGAGACCTCATTCATCCTTGGGGATCTCTGCTGGGGGTGGCAGAAAAGCAAAATTACTGTCACAGGCCAGAGCACTGCAAGAGATGCAATGGGGACAACTGCTCACTATCAAGGTGTGGAGCCTACCGAGAAGAGTTAGCTTTCCACCCCTTACCGCCTTGGTGTTGGGAGTCACCATCGGATCTGGAATATCCCACCTTCATAATCGTGTTGCACAAATTTCTACAAAATTGAAACCTCCCTAGAAGACAATGTCCGTTTGGGAGGTGCTTGCACATCCATCAGGAATGCCTTCTGGTTGATCTGAACTGGAGCACTTCAGCTTCTTGAACTGATTCAAAGCATTTTTGTTTCAATGCTGCCCTGCACTGGCCAGTTGGGCTCCGTTGCCAGGTGGGAGCTTTAACTCAGGTGGGCGCTGTAAGAGATGCAGGCAAATCCTGGACTCTGAAAAAGCATGTCTATTTGGGGACATCAAATCATCTCACTCTGTGCCTAGATCATGGGCCTCATTTCCAGTCTCTAAGGTCCCACTTCTTTGGGGGCTCAAATTCAGTGAACACTTGCACACGCCAGCCAGGGCCTGCAGATGATTCAGATAAACCCCCACAGGATGGGGTGGCTCTGGCAGCAATGACATGCATTCGAATCCTTGGTGCATTGGAGGGATGCTCTGCACTGGGCCCCTGAAGGCACTACTAGACTAAAGCTATAACTGGAACAAGCACAGAACAGAAATCCTTCACACAAACCAGCCACGGATGGTGATAACTTTCTCTTTGGATGAGACGCATATGAAGTTGTTCATCTTGCTAATGATTCACTAGAGAGCCCCTGAACTGATCCAGGACAAAGAACCTGACTAGCCAGTAATGAAGAACAATAAATAGTGCACGAAATCAGGCCTGAACTCCTTTCAGCAGCCCTTGATGAGACAGCATCCCGCCATATAATGAAAATCTCTCTCTATTGTATCCATGCAAATCACAGGCGCTGCTTGAAAGCTTATGCATTAATAACTTATCTGTTGGGCCAATAAAAAAAAGGTATCACATTATCTTGTCCACTTAACCATTAGAGAGGCTCTGAAGTACATCCATTCACCTCCGACAATGCACACAGCTCCCTACTTCCACTCATCGAGACTGCATCCATCAAGACGCCTCATCATTGTCCTCTCAGAGGACTGGACCCAAGAACCAATGCAAGGCCCTCACTTCAACAGCCCTGATGTTGTTGAGCTAGTGACCACCCTCCTCCTTTGAAGGGATACAGGATAAGATTGAATCACACATGCCTGGATGTTTGCAGAGTGTCTGTCAATCAGAAGGATCTCAAGCACAGCGGAGGCTGTGTTCACATCACCTTAGGCTAGGATCCAGGCTGTTTTTCTACGCTCAGCTAAACGGAGCTTGGGAAGTGAACAAGAAAGCTCAATAAAACCCAAGCTGCTCTAGATGGTGTCAGTGCCTCTGAAGGCAGTGACCTTTGCTCTGCCCTATTTCGCTGGCTGCTTACTATCCATGACATTCATGACCCCAACTATAACAGGGTGGCTATACTCTGCCATCCTGCCCCCAAATCCCTCCACGGTTTAGACTAAAGCCAGCACGCTCTCCTACTGCACTTGCACTCTTAGTGAGTGGTTATATGGGACCCCAGACAGGGCTGCACTCCAGCACAGGGTACAGTGATTTAGATAGGTAATTTGAAAAGTGATTTGAAATTCTTGAGGATGAAAGGCACTGTGTCATGTTAATAACCATTCTAATTATTACACAAAAGGATCGCTGAATGTACCAAGAACTGCTGAATTTCTACAGAGATCAATTGTTCTGTTTGTGGTTAATTTTGATGCCTTTGTTTTACTTTTATTTTAAGCTATTAAAATAAACAGGATCAATTTTAAATACAAGTACTGGTAGGATGGACGGCAGCAGCTATTCTGTGCCAGTAACATGCTGCATACAATAAGGTTTTGTGTTTTTTGAGGGACAGCTAGTGAAGAATAATATTATCCAGTTGGAAGTGCATGGGGAATTCAGGTAAGCAGAATGTAATTACCCAAGCTGGAATGGTGCCACATAGAACAGATGTAGAAATGTATCTTGGGGGAAAAAAAGGACAACGGAGACCCAGCACTCGCATCCTCCTCTCCACAGTATCAGTCCACTCCCTCCCCATTGCAGCCCAGGATTGCGACGCTGTGGCTGCAGATGTTTAAGTGAGGATGGGGGACGAGTCCACAACAAAGGGGGAGATGCACCATGGAACAAGCTGTTTCCATCAGTGGGGGAGAAAAATGTGGGGTGGACTCTAGTGCCAGCAAACCTGCAAAACCACTGGCTGGGATTTGCAGAAAAGCAAAAGGGAGGTAGACACCCTCTATTTGGATGCCTAATTCCCATGGGTTCCTTAGAAAACCCCAGCCTATGTTTATACATGTGGCAAGAGAGCAGTTTATTGGTGGTACCAGTGATTTCATGGCTATGCCAGCCCTGAGCAATGCCAGCAGTTGTCCCAAACAGCCAAAACAGAAGTGGGAATTAATGAGGAGTGGAGGAGAGTTGGTCCAGAGCATGGATGTGGCTTTGCTTCAAAAGCAGCAGTAGGAAACTGGGAAAGCCACACCACTATCCCCCTGGAGCCTGGGAGACTCAGAGCCCAGCTTGTCCAGCCTCAGGTATGCACCAAATAGATAAGAGCTGAGGAGCAAGAGCATTTTACCCAGATGAGCCAGGTCCCATTTAGAGCACAGGTCTCAAAAATGACTTTATCTATGATGAATTTAAATTCCCATGACCAGGCCAGAGCAGCCTGTTCTGAGGGCTTCAAAGTGAGCACTGACCGAAGGGACAGGGCTTGGCTCCGATGCCTGGTAAATAATGCCCTACACTTGGCCTTCTGCAATGATCTGTGGCTGTGAGAACGCCAATGGCCCTGATGCAACCTGTGTGTAAAACCTACCTCTGCATGCCCTGATCCTGCTTTGTCCATGCTCAGCACCTTTCCAAGGGGGGCAGCTCCTAATCTGGAGCATGGCAGGCTTGGACCTGAACAACCCCAACATCTGGCCAGGCTTCAACTCTTTGGAAACTCAGATGGACCTAAAGAAAATCCCTACAGAGCCATAGATATTGTGAGAGATGACCTACCAAGTTTGCTCCCTGCTCTGGCTACAGGAGGGTAAGACTTGAAATGATTCTCAAATTAGACCTACGCTGTAAAAGGGAAGGAGGAGGGGAGAGAATTATTCTCTCTCTCTTTCTTTTTGATAATTTGACTTTCCCCACTCTGCCTTCTAACCCGATCGGCGTGATGAATTATAGAAAGGGAGGCTTCACTTGTTCCAGATGTCAGAGCTCACAATAATTGCAGCACCCACTTAAATTTGTGTCAAAAAGATGAAACTTTTATAAGGCGGAGAGCTCACTCAGCAGGCAGCCTCAGCTGAAAGCGCTCGCCAATGATTATTGGGGTTTTACTAATGAAGGCAAGCCAGCTTCGGTTTCTGATCCCGGCTGTACCTACCCTAGGGGTGGGGGGCAGTGCCTTGCTGGTGCCACGAGGGTGCACGTGTGCCTGTCTCTCATGCCTCACCCCAGAGGTGCATGCAGCTGAGCAAAGCCTGTTTCCACTTAACTCACATTCTCCGGCTACTTGCTTTGGTCACCTCACGAGATCCTTTGCAAAGCAGCAAGCTGGACTTGCGCCAGGTCAGCGACCATGTCCCAGCAGCCCTCTGCATTTCCAGGGGGCAGGTGAGTAGTGCTTTCCAAATGGCGCGTGGCAAAAACCGAGGAGCCTATGCACGGCTTTGGGGTCGACTTCTTTTCTGTGCAGGCTGCCTAACTCCAAGGGCCTTTGATAGGGACCTCAGCCTCAACCCTACCCTTGGAGCCCACTGCAGACCACATCTCACCTGAGACCCCACAGTGAGGCATTCAAGTGAGAAGAGTGGGGTAGGGAAGAGCTTTGCTCCTCCTCACCTCCTGAATGTCCCCTCCTTTTCCAACTCCCTCCCCCATGAGTAGTGCAGCAAGATACCGCCCCCCTCTCCTCCCTTTTCCAACACACACCTTCCTGCGCTGATCTATTTTACTACTATCTGGAACATTCAGCTCAGCATTTTCCCCTCTATCAGCTACCAGAGAGGGGGGATTACGATAAAGATCAGTCTCGTGGCATCTGGCTTATGATGGATGTGACAAAGCTGAGAATAAGCTTCCCTGAACAGCGAATATCCTTTCCTCCTGAGTTTGTCCGGGGCTTGGCACAGGGGTTCTGCTCCGGGATCGGGGCCACCACAAATATCAAACAACCGTCACAGTGTCATACCAAACACCTCTGACAGGGCTCCCTGCTCCAGCTGCAGGTGTCGGAAGGCAGAATGGGGCCAGCGGAGACTCGCCTGAGCAGACAGCAAGGCAGCAGGAGATTAGAAGAAGCTAAAGGGGACCTGAAAGAAAGTCACGACTGTGGGGAGTATTCTCTCCCCAGCTGGGAGACTTGCACCTTGTTAGGAGCAACAAGGAGGGGAAGGTCCCAGGACCTGTCCTGCACAAACCATTGTCATCCTCTAACTATCAGCAGGTGCAATTTGGAGCATAGTGATGTAAGCCAGACCAGGAGCCCCGTGGATGGGTTGCACCCACCTTTAATTAAGCCTGCAGAAACTGAGGCCTGGGAGGAAAACCTGGGGTCAGGAGTAGGATGGGCCTGGGGGTTCCCAATACCGCTCAGCCTGTCGAGCAGGGTGATGCAGATGCCCAGCCACCTGGGCTGGCACACAAGCAGAGAAGGGGAGGAAAGGGCTTGTTAGCATCCTGGCTGCCTCAGGGTCTTAGCACTGGGCTGTGCATGGCAAGGTCCTCGCGGCTGCTCTGCCCGAACAAAGCCACGAGCCTGCAAAGTGTCACCTGCCGTGTCGTGTTGTGTCATCTGCCTGCAGAGAGGGGGACGCTGCTAATAGCTCCCTGGGCTACAAGACATTGCCCTTCTTCCCCAGTAAGGACAGGACCTGGGGAGACCCTGTGGTGGCACTTGGCAGCAAAAAGAGCCTCTCTGGGCTTGGCTATTTGACCTTGCTCCTGCCCCCTGCTTCCTGCCCTGACAAAATGAGCTCTGCCCACCAGAACAGGCAGCTGGGGAATGGCTCCAGACAACACAAGGCAGACAAAAGGGCTCCCTGGTGCTGCTCTTAGGCTCACCGAAGGCAGCAAGCCTGAGCAGGGCCCTGGGGGGCACAGCTGGGGCTGCTCTGAGCCATCTACTCTACCTAATTGCCAGCCTCTGGCGCAGCCAGCCAGAGGCAGGAGAGGCTCATTTTGCTGGTGGCAGATCTGGGGCAGGCCAGAGGCCATAGAGACATGACCTCTGTGTCCAGCCACCTCTGTAAAGTCCCATTTATATGCATTACAGCCAAGCCCTTTCACTTAGGCCCGTGCACGCTTTGAATTCCTTGGAAGAGGATGGCGCTGGCCTCAGCTTGGTAATTTAAGCTCATCATAGAGCAGCACTTGTCGTCTCACAGAGGTGTTCGTTCTGGCCTGGCCTGCTACTGCCCCAAACTGTTCCCACTGCCATTTTACTGCTTATTCTTTATCCCCATTGTAAACCTGTCTGCATGAAAGGGCTGAAAGGAGGCAGCAAGGGGTGTAACTCTACTGCCAGAGAAGTAATCTCTTCTGCCGCCGTCATCGATGGACTTCGACAGTTCAGGATGGGGACGGAGCTGGACAGACAGATTCCCAGCTGCCTCCCTCCTTTACTCTGACAAAAAGACCTAAGATGCCTAACTCCAAGGGAAAGACAAGAGCCAAGGGTGGGATGGCTAGAAAAAGGGGGAGAAGGAACAGCACAGAGCTGTCAGGTCTGCTGGGCCAGGCTCTGCCCTGCCCTCGAGCCATGGCACCAGACTGGCTCCTGCCAACCTGCTCTGCACCAGAAGGGATCTCTAAGGAGCGGCACAGGCTTTACAAACAACACTGCTCAAGGCAGAACCCATCAAATATTAAAGCACTGAAACACCTCTTGTCAGCGAGGACAGCACGGACACCGGTCACCTTCTCTGATCCGCTCATCTTTGCACAGCTTGTCAAAGGGATGTTTGCACTTCCCAGGTCCCTAACCCTGGCGTGCTTCCCACCTCCCACAGGTGCAACCCACAGACCTCTTCCAGGGGCTGATCCTGCACCGGGGTGAAGCAGCTTTGCTCTGCGGTAACTGCATTACATGAGCAGAGAATCAGGATCCTGATTGCTTGTGCCAAATCAGTGCAAATCTCACATGGCAGGAGAAAAATTACTGATGGCTGACAGAGCAGGTGAGGGGTGTGGGGTGGGCAAAGCCAGCTCATCTGGGGGTAGGGAAAAGCATGAGAACCAGGCAGTAATGAGGGGGATCACCAAAGTGTATGTGCTTGGCAGGGATGACACAGAACGGTAATGACAAAAAATAAGATGCAAATGCACAGAGATTGGAGGCAGGCTGCACACCAGCTTGGGCAGGAAACTAGGTTAAGCTCTGTGCTGCCCAAAGCAGTGCTGGCGGAGGGAGCAGCCCCATTGCTTGGTCTGGCCCCTGTTGTCTGGTAGGATGCTGTGCTGTCACAGGTGGCTGCACACACTTTGGGGAGGGCAGGGGTAAAACACCAGACAGGGAGTCAGGAGACTCAAGTTCTCTTCCCAAAGGTGCCACCCCTTTTTCATACGGCCCTGAGCAAATTGCCTTACCCATAGCTAGTCCAAAGGGGCCAAGATATGGTATGAAAGTTGCTCTGAGATCCTTGGATGAAGCTAGAGAAATGCAAAGCCAATGTAAAATGCAGCTTCCAGGTACTGGAGCTGGGCATCCCATGGTATTTCATACCAGCACAGGGCATTCGCCTTGGTACTCTTATGACTTAATTCCACCTTGGCTAATGTGATGATGCATTTTCTTAAACTCCACCCAAAGTTTCGTGCCCTAGCCTAGTTGTACAGCATTGTTAGCTGTGGAAAACTGTTTTTTTTTTTTTTTCCATCACCCCAGTTAGCCACGCTGTCACAGGGGCTAGATAGGAAGAGATAGCATCAATATTAATCTAGGAAGGTATAGTAACTGCCCTGCCAAGCTATCTCAGGCTGCCGTTCCCTTTTACTTCCAGAAACCTGCCCCAGTCCCTTCCCCTGAGTTCCTTCCTTGAACCCTATTTGCAACACATTTGGGATGTTGCCTTCATAAAATCATCGGGCATATCAGCTATGGTGAAACGGAGCTGTGGTGCTAGAAATTGTAATTTCTTATTGTCATATTACATTTCAGGGCAGTAAGACCTAAGACGGTTTAGCTCACAGTATTAGGTCAAAATGTTCGTTGTGCAGAGTATGCATTTTACTGTGTACAGAGTAGGAGAGAAGAGCTCTTTATCCACCATTTTCACTCAGCAGTGCTAAACCCAGGTGATCATTTGTCAGCTAAGCCTGACCCAGTCAGTACCTTTCACTCCCAGGAGCAGCAAGAACCTGAAAAGAAAGGGCAGCTTTTCTGCTAATACAGTTCACAGACTGACTAACTCAGGGGGTTAATGCACCAGTCCATCTTCTCCAGAGACCTGTCTTTGCATGTGGATTAAGCAGTAAGTGAAAAGCACTTTGCTTCATTTCAGCCTGGCCACAGTGGATGCTTGCCCCTGTCACTCCACTGCTTTTGCTGCAGAGGGTAGTCTCTGCTCAGAAACAAGCCAGGAGCGGAAGAGCTGGGTTTTTCCAAGCTAAGACTGAGTGCTTTTGCACAGCTATAGAGGGAGTGCTGGGGGCCTCGGGATTAGAAGATCAGGGTCAAGACAGTATTAGTAAAGTCCTGATAGGGGCTGGGATCACAGCAGAAGGCAAGGGAAGCACTGGGTGGAAGTATGTTTTCAAAGCAGTGGGCAGTTGTCAGGACTGTATTAAGAAAGATGTACAGGTCAGATCCCTGGGCATGGCGAAGCTGTGTGGAGGAGGCTCTATAAATAGGGAGCGCGGCAGCAGGTACTAATGATCGTGAGCAGCACAATTCAGCCTCGTTCTTACCTGGGACAGCAGTGTGCCAGGCAGAGCTGCTCCCAAGCTACTTATCTATTTTACATCCCACTCACAGACGCCTCCACTGCCACTTCTCTTTGCTCGGCCTTTTCTGAGCACCACAACGCTGATACATAAATAGCCACAGAACTATCAGTGGAGCAGCCAGATCAGCCATGACGCTTTGCAATTTGTTCACGTACTAATCCCTGCGCCTCTGTGTGACAGACTCCATTGCCAGGAGCCTGGGCAGCGCTGGTCCCTCCTTCCCGCTTGGGCCCTCTGGAAGAGGCCAGCTAGACACCTCCAATCTTGGGCCATATCTCTGTGACCACTTACCCCTTAGTCACACGGGGGGGGGGGGGGGGGGGGGGGGGGAAGAGTCACTCCAAGTTATTTGCAAGGTGCTCCTCAGCCCCTGTCACCTCTCCAAATGTCCCCCAGATGTTAGAGAAATTGTCTCCGTGGCAGGCAGGGGCTGCTGCCTGGCTCTTTCCAATCACCGCAGCCCTCCCTCCTTCTCTCCTGTGGATTCACACATGCTCCGATCAGCGCAGCCTCAGGGGCGGGGGCAAGGCTGACCTTTGTGGCCATGTGGAGCGCATCCTATCAGCACAGTAATCCTCGTGTCTGAAAAGCAGACATTCAATTTGGAATCCTGGCCAAGCGGACAGAGCAGGATTATCTGGGAGATCAAACCATGGCGAGTTGATAAGAGAGAGAGGAGGGTGAGGGACGGCGGGAAGCAGGTGCAGCAGTTCTGGATGGAGCTGGCACCTCTCTCCAAGAGCCCTGGGCATCTCCATGAGTTAAATGGCCCCCAGTCTAGGGCTGGGTGCAAGCATTACTGTACTCTTATCTGGCATGAATACATATGTGCATTGACACAAGCTCTCTGCAAGCAGGGTGCATCCCTCCAGGAGGAGACGTCCACTTGGAGACTTCTCGTGCCTCAGCAGACTGCCCAGCTGAAGCCAGGGCAGACCTGACAGAGTCGGGTGGCCCATTGTGACAGACTCTGCTCCCTCAAAGCAATTCCCCAGTGCTACCCCAGATGCACCCTGCTGGGAGAGTCAACGCTGGCCCTTGATGTTGAAAGCACAGCTGCACTGCCCTTGATAAGCCATGATGCACCCTGCCCATCATGAAACATTATTCAGTAAAGAAAGGATGAGTCACGTTGGTCTGGACCCAATACCTGAAGCAAGGCTGCAAACCTGGCAGCTTCCCAAGGCTGGCTGGACAAGGTAATTACAGGGATTCACTCCAGTCCTTTGGGAAGGGGAATGCCTTTTCCCACTGGGGCAGCAATGTGGCTGAAGCTGACGGATAGAGAGACAAAGTGTCTAGAGACACCAAGGATAGACAAGAGCTAACAGATTTGCGCAGAGCTTTGAATTAAGGACCCAGAAGGAGGCACTTGCATCCTAGTGGAGGGGGCGACCCTGGCAGGTGGGAAGGGCGCTGGTATCTCACCTCCATGCAACAACGTTCTGCCCAAACCCTCCTGGCAAACAGCACTAACCACCGTTTGTGCACATTGCAAAGCTACTTCCACTCTCTGCCATGGTGACAGAGTTATTGAGGAAGGGATGAGATCCCTGGTGGGGACAGCAAAAGAGGGGCGGGCCTGGGGTTCAAGCACAATAAAGGGTCTGTGGTGGGAAGGCTGAATACAGAGACTTCTTGCACCACAGTGATGGGAGCTCACCCCTGCTCCCCCTCACCATATCAAGCACCAGAGGCCACATTCTTAGAGGTGGCAAGTCCCCACTGCTTCAGCTTGGCATTGCTGGGAGGGGAGGGTGCCAGGCTGCTCTGGAATCAGACCACAGCTTCCTACAGAAAAGCATCACTTCTCCCCTAGCACTATTAAATAGTAGTCAGTATTGCAACTGGGTGCAGTGGGCAGGGGCACAGACAACCCATGTCTCGGATCTGAAAATGCTGAAACTTAGGAGCCAAATGTCATTACTGACTTACTGGACCAAACTCTGCTCTGCACAAAACTTCTTCAAACCGTGGAGAAAAATAGGTGTAATTACCTACAGTCACTCCGCAGGCTAAACTGCAATGCAGCAGCGTGGGCCCCCAACTGGCATGCATAGGCACACACCACAGCATCCCAACGTGTTGCCTTGGTTTTGCTCATAAACCTTCCGAACTGCCAAGTTTTGCTTGGCTTGAAGCTGAACCTAAGAGAAACTAATGAGCACATCATCAGCGAGTCCCAACTCAGGGACCTCAAAGAGGATGTGTACAGGCACAGAACGGGCGTGTGGTGTGTGTATCCACCCCGGCATGGAAAGTTAGTGGAGATGAACCTATGTCTTTGAGCACCAAAGCACAGATTGTGACCACTTCATTCAAGGGACACATTCCAGGGATTGGTATTAGCAGTAGGTTGCTATCCGAAAGCAAACTAGGCAGAAGCAGAAGATGTGACATTTTTACCCGCAATGGGTTACATTTGTTATGAAGCCTGCTGCCTTCTGGTTGAGATCTCATTATGAAAAGGTTTCACTTAGCTTGAAAACTGCTGGCCCTTTAGCACACAGTTCATCTTATTTCTCTCTAAGTCCTCCTTTCTTCCACTCTCCCAGGTAACCCCTTGTAGTGATATAGCTCCATCCATCACAGCAGACATCCCCATCCTTAGGCAGTGACATATATGCAAGTCTCAAAGTCAAGGCATGAGTCCGGGAAGTCCCCGGATAGTGCCTGGCTTGGCTTCTTCTCTGGCTGGAACAGAACAGAGACCTTATTCAGGTCAACAAATCTGCTGGTGCCTCTCCCTCACCTTTTCCCACTCGTTCATATTTTGCACCCATTAACAAACACTATTTCAGCCTTTTTTTTTTTTTATGCAAGCATCCAAATGCATCTTTTCCCCATCCTCACTTCTCTCTCTGCATCAGAGAGGCTTCCAGCTCAGTTTGAAGTTGACCAAGGTGAATCCTGACCCATCAGAAGCAGTGCACGGTCCCTGTCATACTTCACCCCTTGGCCCCACCCTGCACAGCAGCCTTTTTATCCCATTGCACATCTCTCCCACCAGCTATCAGCAGTCATGTGGATATTAAACACTGCTTTTATTACTGGCATTGAACCAGTCTGCAAAATGCACAGCTCCCCACCCCTCCCACTAGCCCTTTGCACTGAAGTGTGGATGCTCCTGGCTTTTTGGATCAAGACTCCCATGAAGAACATAATAAAAGCCCAAGGAAAGAAAAGGCTTGATTATGCCCGAACATCATCATTACCATCAATCCCTCACAGTTGAGGATAATGGTTGCTTTATCTGTGGGTCCAAGGCTGGCTGATGAGGCCAATCTGGGATCAAAAGGATCTACTGCAACTCCAGCACACGTTTCTAGGTGGGGAGGGTGGCCCTGGATTTTTGATTCAGTTTGTAACACACTGTTTCTGCTGCTCCCACTTTTCATCTCCTGTTGTCATCATGAGATTTCAAAATACTGAGATCCTTCCAGCCAACTTTCCCTCCATTAGAGGCAATCCTGGGCAATAGTTTCCCATGAGTTGATGTTGCATTTTTTTTCAAGCTGGCCTTGAAAACGTCCTTGAAGCATTTGATCTGCCCTCCTCTTGAGCAGAGCCTTGACTGAGCTGGGAGAATAAAACTTGCTTCGGGAGGCTGGAGCCAGACATCCGGATAATATGGCCAGACCAGCAAAGGTGTTGGCAGATGATCACTGCCTCAAAGCTTGGGGTGTTTGCTTGTGAGAGGATGCTAACGTTGCTGCATCTGTCCTCCCACTGGACTAGCAGTGTTAATGGTACTTCTCCAGTGACTTGAGGTATCTCCTGTACGCTTTCCACATCTCCGCTCCATACAGGAAAGCAGGGATCAAGACTGCTTGATAAACAGCAGTAAATCACGAATGGAAAAGTTGTTAGTCACAACAATGATATTGGTTACCCCATCCAAAACATTGCTGCAGCAATTTGGCCAGCCACGGGGGACCGTTCCTCAAAGGGCACTCTCCGACACTTACCATAGACATGAAAAATTCATTAGCCTCAAAACAAACATGTGGAAAATCTCCTGGGCCTCAGAGACTCCTTAGGAATAGACGCAAGTCTCAGTTTTGTTCCGAGGAACTGGAAATTTAGAAGAAAACAAGGGCTGGCGGGGAAGGAATTGGACCCAGGGCTAACTGTGGATGAGTATGTGTGCAGAGGCAGGTGGGAAATAGCGCTGCACTGAATATCTCCCATCACAGCCCAAATGCCCACTCATCCTAACCACAGTGCTGCTATCACAGCCTCCCACCAAGTAATGCAAAGCGTGGCACCTTGTTACCCCACTGAGGTGCGCTCACCAGAAACACAGCACACAGGGGGCAGATGGCACTAGCGGGCAGCTCTCTCACAGATGCATCTTACTCTGTGCCATCCCCAGGTGAGTCAAGTGACTCTTCCAAGCTTGTGTTAGATGAGGGAGGAAGACAGAGGAGGAGTGAGAGACCGGTGTATGTCAGCCCCCTCCTCCTCATCCTTCAGGGTGTCATATCTTGGGACATGGGACTCAGGGACACAGCCTGTCATCGGGAGACAGCCTACCCGTTTCCACAGCGCAAGCACAGTCCTCGGTGCACAGCGAGAGCCATAGCAGCCACTGCATGCACAGCACAGATGAGGCCGGCGTGGGGAGGAACGACATGCGTGTCGCGGTTGATTTATTCCCATTTTTATGCAAAAATTCAAAATGTTGGCGACATTCAGGAGATTCCTACCAGGCCTAGTCTTGAGAAAGGGGCTGCTATGCAACACCTGTGCAATACCTTAGTGAGGGAGGTGGGATCAGGAGGCAGCAAACTGAAAGCAAGGGAAACCCTGGGTTCAAGCCTCCTGTCTGCTAGGGTCCTGCTTGTGACCATGGGCAAGATCTTATGCTCCTCAATGCTTCTTTTCTTTCCCCTCCCTGTCTGCCCTAGCTACTTACATTGAAAGCAGGGGGATCATGGGCGACATATCTGCCTACATTCTGCTTACGTCCTGTACCTTGCACAACACGGGCCCTGCTCTCAGCTGTACTACAAATAATATCACTCCCTGCATGGAAGAAACAGCTGTTACAGCCACCAGGTCCAAGCATCTTGCAGCCCTGAGGACTCAGTGTGGAAAAGGAGATAGAGTTACAGAGGAGAAAGGCTTTGCCACATGGTATGCCCAAGACAACTTGAACCAGGGACACTGCAGAGCTGTAGGTAGCGATCCACTGAAGGTAATTTAGATCCGCAGGCAAAGGGCCTGTGTATGGCATAAAACCGCAAAATAGCACTTAGGAGGTGAAAAGGCAAGCAAGCACCAACTGCAGAGCAGCTCCTGATGAAAAGCTGCTAGGCCAGGTCTGCGGCAATCCCTGGCAAGGCCCCTCTCCCTGTGTACAGTCTGTTTTGACTTCTTCCGTTGCGCAGAGCTATCTGCTCAGTAATCGAGGGAGTGTTAATGCGCTAATGCAGGTAAATTGTAATTAATTTCCCTCTAATTGATGCGTGGGAATATCCGGGACCCTCATTCTCCTGCCTTCAATTCCTTTATAAATATATGATTTGACAGGTTAATTTGAAAGTAAAAGTTAGGTTCTTTACAGCAATCCAAGCAGAAGCCCCGGAACGCAGCCTGCTGTCTAGCTGTGTGGAGCATAATAAAAAGGGTTGAAGTTAGGTTAGAATCTTCTTTCCCCCCACTAATTTAATTTCTCTCCCCCCACCTCCTTCCCAAGATCATAAAAGCTTCATTTCACAGTCCAAGAAATTTGGCAGCAAAAGGTGAGAGCGAGCCAAAGAAGAATGACGGCAAGGTCATCAGCACATAGCACGCTTCTCTCCACGCTAGCACATCAGGCCCGATACCCAAGGGAGGCAGGAAATGGTGAACCAGAAGGAGGTGCTCTGAGAAGGGACTGAATTAACAGACCCAAATACCACGGTGTCATTGAGAAACACTGCTGCCGAGAACATAAGTAAGCCCATGGATAACCACCCATGCCAATCAATTGTCCTCTGTGCTTCAACATTACACCGGGAGTGCAAAGCAGTACAGGTTTGTAGGGGTGATCAATTGATCAATACACAAATAATCTCATTTTCCTAAATAGTGATAGTGACTTTTTTTTTTTTTTTTTTTTGAGTACTGGAGGTGCTCTAGAACAGCTTGGTACCACTATGTCCACACACCATGGCACACTTTCATCCTCCTCTTGCTCTCCCAGTACACCTTATCTTAATTTTTTCTGCCTTCTGTGCTGGAATCTCTTCAGGTCAGAGACTATATGTATTTGTATCATACAGCATCTGACTTATCTGCATTGCAATTCAGATCTGCTACTCTTCTTCCAGATCCCTACGGTATATCCCACAAAAATACCCAGATGTGATGGCCAAATTCCTGTCTGATCATCCTGTCTCCCTAACCCTCCCTAACCAAATTCCTGTCTCCCTAACCCTCCTGTGCCATTTCAGATGGACACGTTACTTTTCAGTACAACTGGTCATAAAATGGTTTTATTGTCCCGTAAGAATTTGAGATAGGGACAATATTTTTCCAAGCATGAATCAGGACAGAAAGTCAAAAATCTTCACAATGTTTGTGATCCAACCAAAATTTCAGGTGGCGTCAATCAAAAATATTTGGGTTCTGATCATTTTGGCAGGTTTTGATTTCAACCGTTTTTATTTCTGTAAATGTCATTAGCTTGACTTACGAAACCAAAAGTTGCTCAAAGCAGAAAAGTGATCTTTTTTGTTCTGAAAAGGATGAAATGAAATATTTTTAGCCAAAATAAAGCCCTTTCCCATTTTTTGTAATTGAAAATTTGATTAAGACTGTGAAGTTTTGGTTCTGACCAAAAAGAAAGTTTGTTGGAAAAAAATCACAGCTGACTCTTCTTCACTTCCTATCCCACTGCACATCCCTCAGAGCTGCTCTCCCACCAGCTATCAGCAGTCATGTGGATATTAAACACTGCTTTTATTTTTGGCGTTGAACCAGTCTGCAAAATGCACAGCTCTCCACCCCTCCCACTAGCCCTTTGCACTGAAGCGTGGATGCTCCTGGCTTTTTGGATCAAGATTCCCATGAAGAACATAATAAAAGCCCAAGGGCCAGGGAAAGAAAAGGGTTGATTATGCCCAAACATTTGTTGAGGGCTGCCTGCAGGGCGAATGACTGTGAATTGTATACATAGATTCCTGGCAGACGTTCCTATCTAAACACCAGTTGCTGGGGACATTTATTAGAAGCAAAACTGGAGTAGGGAAGCATATGGGACTATTGTTCTTCCAGAATCAGCACTGAAGCTGTTGAACATTTGTCTTTTTCCAATGTATTTTTTAGAGGGAGTCTGTAGGCAGATGTGGTTGCAAATTAAAAAGAAAAAAAAATCTCTAATGTCAAATTCCTGCTGCTTTCGCAGAATAGGGTTTAGGATATTTTGCAAAATCTGATGCGACTGCCACTTAGTGTTTCCTTTTCCTGCTCACCACAAACTGCCCTTTCCCCTGTGGTGGGGAACAGGATGAATAGCACGGAAAAAAATAAGTTAAGGATCCCTTTCTTATCCTGCTAGGAATTCAGAGAAATGCGCAGATCCCAGTTTCAGTAACTGGTTCGAATCCTGCCCAGACCTGTAAGGAATTAAACTCCCCAGTTGGTACCCTACTACGTTCAGTATGAAGTTGTAGCATCATGCCCAGTTCAGATGTCGACACCACTAAAAATGGAGTACAACTGACCTTGCTTTTGCTTTTCTGCAGACATCCACACGAAGAAACACAAACATGCTCATGACCAACAGTGGATCACACTGAGGTTTCTTCATCTGCTTCTGCTCCATGGCCCAATATCACGGTGGTGGTGGGAAGTTCATGAGCTCATGGCTGAGACAAAACCATCTGAATCAAGCCACCCTGAGAAGGGCTTGTTTAGAGTGGACTGGAACGTCCAGTCCATAAATGTGGCATAAATGATGAGTAAAGGTCACAAATGTGTACCGTGATTTAAGGTGCTTGTTACTAGGAGGACACGCTCACCTTATTGACAAAACCATTGCGACGTGTTGATTCAAATCTGGCTCGGGGTGGGCATGCTCGGTTCTCTGCCAAGCCAAGGCCAGTCCCAACTCAGGTGGGTTCAAGTCACCAGCCTTCCTTTGTGCACAGCCCTTTGTGATAAAACCCTGGGGACTGCCTGAGATTGCTCCACGCTGAAGCCAACAAGTAAAGTAGCTAGAGTCAAGGGACATGAGACAGAAATAGAGAAACCTGAAAGGCGACCACTTTCAAACATATCTTCAGAAAGTGGGGCTGAGTGGACTTGCAGACCGGTAAAATTCCAGGGTGGGGAGAAAAAATAGATTCCCTCCCATCTTTAAATTAAAAGGCAGAAAAGAACTCTGCCCTCTTGCACTGGAGAGAAAACATCAAGCGTTTTATGAGCCCCAGTGAGATGCAGCAGGGACCTTATTCTCTTTGATATCGCATGAGTCTCTCTCTCCCTCCTGCCGCCTCTCATAAAGGGGAGAGATATCAAGTGTCAATTTCTAGGCAAAAAAAAGGTTTTATATCTACTTTAGGCTATTTTTTTATTGCCAGCCGTTACTGTAATATTTGCTTTGATTACCAGATTAATCACCGGGTTGCAGAGCCCATTAGACGTAATCGAGTCGGACAGTTTCAGGTATTCCAAGAGCAGAGTCGTTCTAAATATATATCCTTCCCTCCTCCTCGCTCTCTCTTCCGCCTTGCTCAGCAGAAGGGGGGAGACATCTCCCAAGTGCAATAACTCAAGGGGAAGGAAAGGGAGGCAGCTCCACATTTTATCCTGAGGCTGCCCC
>NW_026775398.1:0-54233 GCF_030867095.1 Alligator mississippiensis
TCTTAAACGGGACCCCGTTTTTTTGGTTCCTACCCCCGTTTTTTGGTTCCTACCCCCGGTGTCGCGCTTAAATGGGTCCCCCCGGAAACGGGGGCCCGTTTTTTTGGTTCCTACCCCCGTTTTTTGGTTCCTACCCCCGGTGTCGCGATTAAATCGTTCCCCCCGGAAACGGGGGCCCGTTTTTTTGGTTCCTACCCCCGGTTTTTTGGTTCCTACACCCGGTGTCGCGCTTAAATCGTTCCCCCCGGAAACGGGGGCCTGTTTTTTTGGTTCCTACCCGCTTTTTTTGGTTTCCACCCCCCGGTGTCACGCTTAAATGGGTCCCCCCGGAAACGGGGGCCCGTTTTTTTGGTTCCTACTCCCGTTTTTTGGTTCCTACCCCCGGTGTCGCGCTTAAATGGGTCCCCCCGGAAACGGGGTCCCGTTTTTTTGGTTTCTACCCCCGTTTTTTAGTTCCTACCCCCGGTCTCGCGCTTAAATGGGTCCCCCCGGAAACGGGGGCCCGTTTTTTTGTTTCCTACCCCCGTTTTTTGGTTCTTACCCCCGGTGTGACGCTTAAATGGGTCCCCCCGGAAACGGGGGCCCGTTTTTTTTGGTTCCTACCCCCGTTTTTTGGTTCCTACCCCCAGTGTCGCGCTTAAATGGGTCCCCCCGGAAACAGGACCCCGTTTTTTTGGTTCCTACCCCCGGTTTTTTTGGTTCCTACACCCGGTGTCGCGCTTAAATGGGTCCCCCCAGAATCGGGGGCCCGTTTTTTGGTTCCTACCCCCGTTTTTTGGTTCCTACCTCCGGTGTCGCGCTTAAATGGGTCCAGCCAGAAACGGGACCCCGTTTTTTTGGTTCCTACCCCCTTTTTTTTTTTCCTACCCCCGGTGTCGCGCTTAAATGGGTCCCCCCGGAAACGAGGGCCCATTTTTTTGGTTCCTACCACCATTTTTGGTTCCTACCTCCGGTGTCGCGCTTAAATGGGTCCCCCCGGAAACGGGGGCCCGTTAGTTTGGTTCCTACCCCCGTTTTTTGGTTCCTACCCCTGGTGTCACGCTTAAATGGGTCCCCCCGGAAACGGGACCACGTTTTTTTGGTTCCTACCCCCGTTTTTTGGTTCCTACCCCCGGTGTCGTGCTTAAATGGGTCCCCCCGGAAACGGGGGCCCGTTTTTTTGGTTCCTACACCCGTTTTTTGTTTCCTACCCCCGGTGTCGCAATTAAATGGGTCCCCCCTTAAAGGGGGTCCGTTTTTTTGGTTCCTACCCCCGTTTTTTGGTTCATACCTCCGGTGTCACGCGTAAATGGGTCCCCCCGGAAACGGGGGCCTGTTTTTTGGGTTCCTACCCCCGTTTTTTGGTTCCTACCCCAGGTGTCGCGCTTAAATGGGTCCCCCCGGAAACGGGACCCCGTTTTTTTGGTTCCTACCCCCGTTTTTTGTTTCCTACCCCCAGTGTCGCGCTTAAATGGGTCCCCCCGGAAACGGGACCCCGTTTTTTTGGTTCCTACCCCCGTTTTTTGGTTCCTACCTCCGGTGTCGCGCTCAAATGGGTCCCCCCAGAAACGGGACCCCTTTTTTTTGGTTCTTACCCCCATTTTTTAGTTCCTACCCCCGGTGTCGCTCTTAAATGGTTCCCCCCGGAAACGGGGGCCCGTTTTTTTGGTTCCTACTCCCGTTTTTTGGTTCCTACCCCCGGTGTCGCGCTTAAATGGGTCCCCCAGGAAACGGGGGCCCGTTTTTTTGGTTCCTACCCCCATTTTTTGGTTCCTACACCCGGTGTCGCGCTTAAATGGGTCCCCCCGGAAACGGGGTCCCGTTTTTTTGGTTTCTACCCCCGTTTTTTAGTTCCTACCCCCGCTGTCGCGCTTAAATGGGTCCCCCCGGAAAAGGGGGCCCTTTTTTTGGTTCCTACCCCCGTTTTTTGGTTCTTACCCCCGGTGTGACGCTTAAATGGGTCCCCCCGGAAACGGGGTCCCGTTTTTTTGGTTCCTACCCCCGTTTTTTGGTTCCTACCCCTGGTGTCGCGCTTAAATGGGTTCCCCCGGAAACGGGGGCCCGTTTTTTTGGTTCCTACCCCCGTTTTTTGGTTCCTACCCCCGGTGTCGCGCTTAAATGGGTCCCCCCGGAAACGGGGGCCCGTTTTTTTGGTTCCTACCCCCGTTTTTTGGTTCCTACCCCCGGTGTCGCGCTTAAATCGTTCCCCCGGAAACGGGGGCCCGTTTTTTTGGTTCCTACCCGCTTTTTTTGGTTTCCACCCCCGGTGTCACGCTTAAATGGGTCCCCCCGGAAACGGGGCCCGTTTTTTTGGTTCCTACCCCCGTTTTTTGGTTCCTACCCCCAGTGTCGCGCTTAAATCGTTCCCGACGGAAACGGGGGCCCGTTTTTTTGGTTCCTACCCCCATTTTTTGGTTCCTACCCCCGGTGTCGCGCTTAAATGGGTCCCCCCGGAAACGGGGTCCCGTTTTTTTGGTTTCTACCCCCGTTTTTTAGTTCCTACCCCCGGTGTCGCGCATAAATGGGTCCCCCCGGAAACGGGGCCCGTTTTTTTGGTTCCTACCCCCGTTTTTTAGTTCTTACCCCCGGTGTGACGCTTAAATGGTTCCCCCCGGAAACGGGGTCCCGTTTTTTTGGTTCCTACCCCCGTTTTTTGGTTCCTACCCCCGGTGTCGCGCTTAAATGGGTTCCCCCGGAAACGGGGGCCCGTTTTTTTGGTTCCTACCCCCGTTTTTTGGTTCCTACCCCCGGTGTCGCGCTTAAATGGGTCCCCCCGGAAACGGGGGCCCGTTTTTTTGGTTCCTAACCCGGTTTTTGGTTCCTACCCCCGGTGTCGCGCTTAAATCGTTCCCCCCGGAAACGGGGGCCCGTTTTTTTGGTTCCTACCCGCTTTTTTTGGTTTCCACCCCCGGTGTCACGCTTAAATGGGTCCCCCCGGAAACGGGGGCCCGTTTTTTCGGTTCCTACTCCCGTTTTTTGGTTCCTACCTCCGGTGTCGCGCTTAAATGGGTCCCCCCGGAAACGGGGGCACTTTTTTTTGGTTCCTACCCCCGTTTTTTGGTTCCTACCTCCGGTGCCGCGCTTAAATGGGTCCCCCCGGAAACGGGGGCCCGTTTTTTTGGTTCCTACCCCCGTTTTTTGGTTCCTACCCCCGGTGTCGCGCTTAAATGGGTCCCCCCGGAAACGGGGGCCCGTTTTTTTGGTTCCTACCCCCGTTTTTTGGTTCCTACCTCCGGTGTCGCGCTTAAATGGGTCCCCCCGGAAACGGGGGCCCGTTTTTTTTGGTTCCTACCCCCGTTTTTTGGTTCCTACCCCTGGTGTCACGCTTAAATGGGTCCCCCCGGAAACGGGACCCCGTTTTTTTGGTTCCTACCCCCGTTTTTTGGTTCCTACCCCCGGTGTCGCGCTTAAATGGGTCCCCCCGGAAACGGGGGCCCGTTTTTTTGGTTCCTACCCCCGTTTTTTGGTTCCTACCCCCGGTGTCGCGCTTAAATCGTTCCCCCCGGAAACGGGGGCCCGTTTTTTTGGTTCCTACCCGCTTTTTTGGTTTCCACCCCCGGTGTCACGCTTAAATGGGTCCCCCCGGAAACGGGGGCCGTTTTTTCGGTTCCTACTCCCGTTTTTTGGTTCCTACCTCCGGTGTCGCGCTTAAATGGGTCCCCCCGGAAACGGGGGCACTTTTTTTGGTTCCTACCCCCGTTTTTTGGTTCCTACCTCCGGTGCCGCGCTTAAAAGGGTCCCCCCGGAAACGGGGACCGTTTTTTTGGTTCCTACCCCCGTTTTTTGGTTCCTACCCCCGGTGTCGCGCTTAAATGGGTCCCCCCGGAAACGGGGGCCCTTTTTTTTGGTTCCTACCCCCGTTTTTTGGTTCCTACCTCCGGTGACGCGCTTAACTGGGTCCCCCCGGAAACGGGGGCCCGTTTATTTGGTTCCTACCCCCGTTTTTTGGTTCCTACCCCCGGTGTCGCGCTTAAATGGGTCCCCCCGGAAACGGGGGCCCGTTTTTTTGGTTCCTACCCCCTTTTTTTGGGTCCTACCCCTGGTGTCACGCTTAAATGGGTCCCCCCGGAAACGGGACCCCGTTTTTTTGGTTCCTACCCCCGTTTTTTGGTTCCTACCCCCGGTGTCGCGCTTAAATGGGTCCCCCCGGAAACGGGGGCCCGTTTTTTTGGTTCCTACCCCCGTTTTTTGGTTCCTACCCCCGGTGTCACGCTTAAATGGGTCCCACCAGAAACGGGGGCCCGTTTTTTTGGTTCCTACTCCCGTTTTTTGGTTCCTACCCCCGGTGTCGCGCTTAAATGGGTCCCCCCGGAAACGGGGGCCCGTTTTTTTGGTTCCTACCCCCGTTTTTTGGTTCCTACCCCTGGTGTCACGCTTAAATGGGTCCCCCGGAAACGGGACCCCGTTTTTTTGGTTCCTACCCCCGTTTTTTGGTTCCTACCCCCGGTGTCGCGCTTAAATGGGTCCCCCCGGAAACGGGGGCCCGTTTTTTTGGTTCCTACCCCCGTTTTTTGGTTCCTACCCCCGGTGTCGCGCTTAAATGGGTCCCCCCGGAAACGGGGGCCCGTTTTTTTTGGTTCCTACTCCCGTTTTTTGGTTCCTACCCCCGGTGTCACGCTTAAATGGGTCCCCCCGGAAACGGGGGCCCGTTTTTTGGGTTCCTACCCCCGTTTTTTGGTTCCTACCCCCGGTGTCGCGCTTAAATGGGTCCTCCCGGAAACGGGGGCCCGTTTTTTTGGTTCTTACCCCCGTTTTTTGGTTCCTACCCCCGCTGTCGCGCTTAAATGGGTCCCCCCGGAAACGGGGGGCCCGTTTTTTTGGTTCCTACCCCCGTTTTTTGGTTCCTACCCCCGGTGTCGCGCTTAAATGGGTTCCCCCGGAAACGGGGGCCCGTTTTTTCGGTTCCTACCCCCGTTTTTTGGTTCCTACCCCCGGTGTCGCGCTGAAATGGGTCCCCCCGGAAACGGGGGCCCGTTTTTTGGGTTCCTACCACCGTTTTTTGGTTCCTACCCCCGGTGTCGCGCTTAAATCGTTCCCCCCGGAAACGGGGGCCCGTTTTTTTGGTTCCTACCCGCTTTTTTTGGTTTCCACCCCCGGTGTCACGCTTAAATGGGTCCCCCCGGAAACGGGGGCCCGTTTTTTTGGTTCCTACTCCCGTTTTTTGGTTCCTACCCCCGGTGTCGCGCTTAAATGGGTCCACCCGGAAACGGGGGCCCGTTTTTTTGGTTCCTACCCCCGTTTTTTGGTTCCTACCCCCAGTGTCGCGCTTAAATCGTTCCCGCCGGAAACGGGGGCCC
The DNA here is from genome assembly GCF_030867095.1 of Alligator mississippiensis. NCBI lineage: Eukaryota > Metazoa > Chordata > Crocodylia > Alligatoridae > Alligator > Alligator mississippiensis. The sequence continues at coordinate 5,277 of NW_026775398.1, forward strand.
GTTTTATTGGTTCCTACCCCCATTTTTTGGTTCCTACCCCCGGTGTCGCGCTTAAATGGGTCCCCCCGGAAACGGGGTCCCGTTTTTTTGGTTTCTACCCCCGTTTTTTAGTTCCTACCCCCGGTGTCGCGCTTAAATGGGTCCCCCCGGAAACGGGGTCCCGTTTTTTTGGTTTCTACCCCCGTTTTTTAGTTCCTACCCCCGGTGTCGCGCTTAAATGGGTCCCCCCGGAAACGGGGGCCCGTTTTTTTGGTTCCTACCCCCGTTTTTTTGGTTCCTACCCCGGTGTCACGCTTAAATGGGTCCCCCCGGAAACGGGACCCCCGTTTTTTTGGTTCCTACCCCCGTTTTTTGGTTCCTACGCCCGGTGTCGCGCTTAAATGGGTCCCCCCGGAAACGGGGCGCGTTTTTTTGGTTCCTACCCCTTTTTTTTGGTTCCTACCCCCGGTGTCGCGCTTAAATCGTTCTCCCCGGAAACGGGGGCCCGTTTTTTTGGTTCCTACCCCCATTTTTTGGTTCCTACCCCCGGTGTCGCGCTTAAATGGTTCCCCCCTTAAAGGGGGTCCGTTTTTTTGGTTCCTACCCCCGTTTTTTGGTTCATACCTCCGGTGTCGCGCTTAAATGGGTCCCCACGGAAACGGGGGCCCGTTTTTTTGGTTCCTACTCCCGTTTTTTGGTTCCTACCCCCGGTGTCACGCTTAAATGGGTCCCCCCGGAAACTGGGTCCCGCTTTTTTGGTTTCTACCCCCGTTTTTTAGTTCCTACCCCCGGTGTCGCGCTTAAATGGGTCCCCCCGGAAACGGGGGCCCGTTTTTTTGGTTCCTACCCCCGTTTTTTGGTTCTTACCCCCGGTGTGACGCTTAAATGGGTCCCCCCGGAAACGGGGGCCCGTTTTTTGGGTTCCTACCCCCGTTTTTTGGTTCCTACCCCCGGTGTCGCGCTTAAATGGGTCCCCCCGGAAACGGGACCCCCGTTTTTTTGGTTCCTACCCCCATTTTTGGTTCCTACCTCCGGTGTCGCGCTTAAATGGGTCCCCCCGGAAACGGGGGCCCGTTTTTTTGGTTCCTACCCCCATTTTTGGTTCCTACCTCCGGTGTCGCGCTTAAATGGGTCCCCCCGGAAACGGGGTCCCATTTTTTTGGTTTCTACCCCCGTTTTTTAGTTCCTACCCCCCGGTGTCGCGCTTAAATGGGTCCCCCCGGAAACGGGGGCCCGTTTTTTTTTGGTTCCTACCCCCGTTTTTTGGTTCTTACCCCCGGTGTGACGCTTAAATGGGTCCCCCCGGAAACGGGGGCCCGTTTTTTTGGTTCCTACCCCCGTTTTTTGGTTCCTACCCCCGGTGTCGCGCTTAAATGGGTCCCCCGGAAACGGGACCCCGTTTTTTTGGTTCCTACCCCCATTTTTGGTTCCTACCTCCGGTGTCGCGCTTAAATGGGTCCCCCCGGAAACGGGGGCCCGTTTTTTTGGTTCCTACCCCCGTTTTTTGGTTCCTACCCCTGGTGTCACGCTTAAATGGGTCCCCCCTTAAACTGGACCCCGTTTTTTTGGTTCCTACCCCCGTTTTTTGGTTCCTACCCCCGGTGTCACGCTTAAATGGGTCCCCCCGGAGACGGGGGCCCGTTTTTTTGGTTCCTACCCCCGTTTTTTGGTTCCTACCTCCGGTGTCGCGCTTAAATGGGTCCCCCCGGAAACGGGGGCCCGTTTTTTTGGTTCCTACCCCCGTTTTTTGGTTCCTACCCCTGGTGTCGCGCTTAAATGGGTCCCCCGGAAACGGGACCCCGTTTTTTTGGTTCCTACCCCCGTTTTTTGGTTCCTACCCCCGGTGTCGCGCTTAAATGGGTCCCCCCGGAAACGGGGGCCCGTTTTTTTGGTTCCTACCCCCGTTTTTTGGTTCCTACCCCCGGTGTCGCGCTTAAATGGGTCCCCCCGGAAACGGGGGCCCGTTTTTTTTGGTTCCTACTCCCGTTTTTTGGTTCCTACCCCCGGTGTCACGCTTAAATGGGTCCCCCCGGAAACGGGGGCCCGTTTTTTGGGTTCCTACCCCCGTTTTTTGGTTCCTACCCCCGGTGTCGCGCTCAAATGGTCCCCCCGGAAACGGGGGCCCGTTTTTTTGGTTCCTACCCCCGTTTTTTGGTTCCTACCCCTGCTGTCGCGCTTAAATGGGTCCCCCCGGAAACGGGGGGCCCGTTTTTTTGGTTCCTACCCCCGTTTTTTGGTTCCTACCCCCGGTGTCGCGCTTAAATGGGTTCCCCCGGAAACGGGGGCCCGTTTTTTTGGTTCCTACCCCCGTTTTTTGGTTCCTACCCCCGGTGTTGCGCTGAAATGGGTCCCCCCGGAAACGGGGGCCCGTTTTTTGGGTTCCTACCACCGTTTTTTGGTTCCTACCCCCGGTGTCGCGCTTAAATCGTTCCCCCCGGAAACGGGGGCCCGTTTTTTTGGTTCCTACCCGCTTTTTTTGGTTTCCACCCCCGGTGTCACGCTTAAATGGGTCCCCCCGGAAACGGGGGCCCGTTTTTTTGGTTCCTACTCCCGTTTTTTGGTTCCTACCCCCGGTGCCGCGCTTAAATGGGTCCACCCGGAAACGGGGGCCCGTTTTTTTGGTTCCTACCCCCGTTTTTTGGTTCCTACCCCCAGTGTCGCGCTTAAATCGTTCCCGCCGGAAACGGGGGCCCGTTTTTTTGGTTCCTACCCCCATTTTTTGGTTCCTACCCCCGGTGTCGCGCTTAAATGGGTCCCCCGGAAACGGGGTCCCGTTTTTTTGGTTTCTACCCCCGTTTTTTAGTTCCTACCCCCGGTGTCGCGCTTAAATGGGTCCCCCCGGAAACGGGGGCCCGTTTTTTTGGTTCCTACCCCCGTTTTTTAGTTCTTACCCCCGGTGTGACGCTTAAATGGGTCCCCCCGGAAACGGGGTCCCGTTTTTTTGGTTCCTACCCCCGTTTTTTGGTTCCTACCCCCGGTGTCGCGCTTAAATGGGTCCCCCCGGAAACGGGACCCCGTTTTTTTGGTTCCTACCCCCGTTTTTTGGTTCCTACCCCCGGTGTCGCGCTTAAATGGGTCCCCCAAGAATCGGGGGCCCGTTTTTTTGGTTCCTACCCCCGTTTTTTGGTTCCTACCTCCGGTGCCGCGCTTAAATGGGTCCAGCCAGAAACGGGACCCCGTTTTTTTGGTTCCTACCCTCGTTTTTTTGTTCCTACCCCGGTGTCGCGCTTAAATGGGTCCCCCCGGAAACGGGGGCCCGTTTTTTTGGTTAATACCCCCGTTTTTTGGTTCCTACCCCGGTGTCACGCTTAAATGGGTCCCCCCGGAAACGGGACCCCGTTTTTTTGGTTCCTACCCCCGTTTTTTGGTTCCTACCCCCGGTGTCGCGCTTAAATGGTCCCCCCGGAAACGGGGCGCGTTTTTTTGGTTCCTACCCCTTTTTTTTGGTTCCTACCCCCGGTGTCGCGCTTAAATCGTTCCCCCCGGAAACGGGGGCCCGTTTTTTTGGTTCCTACCCCCATTTTTTGGTTCCTTCCCCCGGTGTCGCGCTTAAATGGTTCCCCCCTTAAAGGGGGTCCGTTTTTTTGGTTCCTACCCCCGTTTTTTGGTTCATACCTCCGGTGTCGCGCTTAAATGGGTCCCCACGGAAACGGGGCCCGTTTTTTTGGTTCCTACTCCCGTTTTTTGGTTCCTACCCCCGGTGTCACGCTTAAATGGGTCCCCCCGGAAACTGGGTCCCGCTTTTTTGGTTTCTACCCCCGTTTTTTAGTTCCTACCCCCGGTGTCGCGCTTAAATGGGTCCCCCCGGAAACGGGGGCCCGTTTTTTTGGTTCCTACCCCCGTTTTTTGGTTCTTACCCCCGGTGTGACGCTTAAATGGGTCCCCCCGGAAACGGGGGCCCGTTTTTTGGGTTCCTACCCCCGTTTTTGGTTCCTACCCCCGGTGTCGCGCTTAAATGGGTCCCCCCGGAAACGGGACCCCGTTTTTTTGGTTCCTACCCCCATTTTTGGTTCCTACCTCCGGTGTCGCGCTTAAATGGGTCCCCCCGGAAACGGGGGCCCGTTTTTTGGTTCCTACCCCCATTTTTGGTTCCTACCTCCGGTGTCGCGCTTAAATGGGTCCCCCCGGAAACGGGGTCCCGTTTTTTTGGTTTCTCCCCCGTTTTTTAGTTCCTGCCCCCCGGTGTCGCGCTTAAATGGGTCCCCCCGGAAACGGGGGCCCATTTTTTGGTTCCTACCCCCGTTTTTTGGTTCCTACCCCCGGTGTCGCGCTTAAATGGGTCCCCCCGGAAACGGGACCCCGTTTTTTTGGTTCCTACCCCCATTTTTGGTTCCTACCTCCGGTGTCGCGCTTAAATGGGTCCCCCCGGAAACGGGGGCCCGTTTTTTTGGTTCCTACCCCCGTTTTTTGGTTCCTACCCCTGGTGTCACGCTTAAATGGGTCCCCCCTTAAACGGGACCCCGTTTTTTTGGTTCCTACCCCCGTTTTTTGGTTCCTACCCCCGGTGTCGCGCTTAAATGGGTCCCCCCGGAAACGGGGGCCCGTTTTTTTGGTTCCTACCCCCGTTTTTTGGTTCCTACCCCCGGTGTCGCGCTTAAATGGGTCCCCCCGGAAACGGGGGCCCGTTTCTTTGGTTCCTACCCCCGTTTTTTGGTTCCTACCCCCGGTGTCGCGCTTAAATGGGTCCCCCCGGAAACGGGGGCCCGTTTTTTGGGTTCCTACCCCCGTTTTTTGTTCCTACCCCCGGTGTCGCAATTAAATGGGTCCCCCGGAAACGGGGGCCCGTTTTTTGGGTTCCTACCCCCGTTTTTTGGTTCCTACCCCCGGTGTCGCGCTTAAATGGGTCCACCCGGAAACGGGGGCCCGTTTTTTTGGTTCCTACCCCCGTTTTTTGGTTCCTACCCCCAGTGTCGCGCTTAAATCGTTCCCGCCGGAAACGGGGGCCCGTTTTTTTGGTTCCTACCCCCATTTTTTGGTTCCTACCCCCGGTGTCGTGCTTAAATGGGTCCCCCCGGAAACGGGGTCCCGTTTTTTTGGTTTCTACCCCCGTTTTTTAGTTCCTACCCCCGGTGTCGCGCTTAAATGGGTCCCCCCGGAAACGGGGGCCCGTTTTTTTGGTTCCTACCCCCGTTTTTTGGTTCCTACCCCGGTGTCACGCTTAAATGGGTCCCCCCGGAAACGGGACCCCGTTTTTTTGGTTCCTACCCCCGTTTTTTGGTTCCTACGCCCGGTGTCGCGCTTAAATGGGTCCAACCGGAAACGGGGCGCGTTTTTTTGGTTCCTACCCCTTTTTTTTGGTTCCTACCCCCGGTGTCGCGCTTAAATCGTTCCCCCCGGAAACGGGGGCCCGTTTTTTTGGTTCCTACCCCCATTTTTTGGTTCCTACCCCCGGTGTCGCGCTTAAATGGTTCCCCCCTTAAAGGGGGTCCGTTTTTTTGGTTCCTACCCCCGTTTTTTGGTTCATACCTCCGGTGTCGCGCTTAAATGGGTCCCCACGGAAACGGGGGCCCGTTTTTTTGGTTCCTACTCCCGTTTTTTGGTTCCTACCCCCGGTGTCACGCTTAAATGGGTCCCCCCGGAAACTGGGTCCCGTTTTTTTGGTTTCTACCCCCCGTTTTTTAGTTCCTACCCACGGTGTCGCGCTTAAATGGGTCCCCCCGGAAACGGGGGCCCGTTTTTTTGGTTCCTACCCCCGTTTTTTGGTTCCTACCCCTGGTGTCACGCTTAAATGGGTCCCCCCGGAAACGGGACCCCGTTTTTTTGGTTCCTACCCCCGTTTTTTGGTTCCTACCCCCGGTGTCGCGCTTAAATGGGTCCCCCCGGAAACGGGGGCCCGTTTTTTTGGTTCCTACCCCCATTTTTTGGTTCCTACCCCCGGTGTCGCGCTTAAATGGGTCCCCCCGGAAACAGGACCCCGTTTTTTTGGTTCCTACCCCGGTTTTTTGGTTCCTACACCCGGTGTCGCGCTTAAATGGGTCCCCCCAGAATCGGGGGCCCGTTTTTTGGTTCCTACCCCCGTTTTTTGGTTCCTACCTCCGGTGTCGCGCTTAAATGGGTCCAGCCAGAAACGGGACCCCGTTTTTTTGGTTCCTACCCCCGTTTTTTTTTTCCTACCCCCGGTGTCGCGCTTAAATGGGTCCCCCCGGAAACCTTGGCCCGTTTTTTTGGTTCCTACCCCCGTTTTTTGGTTCCTACCCCTGGTGTCACGCTTAAATGGGTCCCCCCGGAAACGGGACCCCGTTTTTTTGGTTCCTACCCCCGTTTTTTGGTTCCTACCCCCGGTGTCGTGCTTAAATGGGTCCCCCCGGAAACGGGGGCCCGTTTTTTTGGTTCCTACACCCGTTTTTTGGTTCCTACCCCCGGTGTCGCAATTAAATGGTCCCCCCGGAAACGGGGGCCCGTTTTTTTGGTTCCTACCCCCGTTTTTTGGTTCCTACCCCCGGTGTCGCGCTTAAATCGTTCCCCCCGGAAACGGGGGCCCGTTTTTTTGGTTCCTACACCCATTTTTTGGTTCCTACCCCCAGTGTCGCAATTAAATGGGTCCCCCTTTAAAGGGGGTCCGTTTTTTTGGTTCCTACCCCCGTTTTTTGGTTCATACCTCCGGTGTCACGCGTAAATGGGTCCCCCCGGAAACGGGGGCCTGTTTTTTGGGTTCCTACCCCCGTTTTTTGGTTCCTACCCCAGGTGTCGCGCTTAAATGGGTCCCCCCGGAAACGGGACCCCGTTTTTTTGGTTCCTACCCCCGTTTTTTGTTTCCTACCCCCAGTGTCGCGCTTAAATGGGTCCCCCCGGAAACGGGACCCCGTTTTTTTGGTTCCTACCCCCGTTTTTTGGTTCCTACCTCCGGTGTCGCGCTTAAATGGGTCCCCCCAGAAACGGGACCCCTTTTTTTTGGTTCTTACCCCCATTTTTTAGTTCCTACCCCCGGTGTCGCTCTTAAATGGTTCCCCCCGGAAACGGGGGCCCGTTTTTTTGGTTCCTACTCCCGTTTTTTGGTTCCTACCCCCGGTGTCGCGCTTAAATGGGTCCCCCAGGAAACGGGGGCCCGTTTTTTTGGTTCCTACCCCCATTTTTTGGTTCCTACACCCGGTGTCGCGCTTAAATGGGTCCCCCCGGAAACGGGGTCCCGTTTTTTTGGTTTCTACCCCCGTTTTTTAGTTCCTACCCCCGCTGTCGCGCTTAAATGGGTCCCCCCGGAAAAGGGGGCCCGTTTTTTTGGTTCCTACCCCCGTTTTTTGGTTCTTACCCCCGGTGTGACGCTTAAATGGGTCCCCCCGGAAACGGGGTCCCGTTTTTTTGGTTCCTACCCCCGTTTTTTGGTTCCTACCCCCGGTGTCGCGCTTAAATGGGTTCCCCCGGAAACGGGGGCCCGTTTTTTTGGTTCCTACCCCCGTTTTTTGGTTCCTACCCCCGGTGTCGCGCTTAAATGGGTCCCCCCGGAAACGGGGGCCCGTTTTTTTGGTTCCTACCCCCGTTTTTTGGTTCCTACCCCCGGTGTCGCGCTTAAATCGTTCCCCCCTGAAACGGGGGCCCGTTTTTTTGGTTCCTACCCGCTTTTTTTGGTTTCCACCCCCGGTGTCACGCTTAAATGGGTCCCCCCGGAAACGGGGGCCCGTTTTTTTGGTTCCTACCCCCGTTTTTGGTTCCTACCCCCAGTGTCGCGCTTAAATCGTTCCCGCCGGAAACGGGTGCCCGTTTTTTTGGTTCCTACCCCCATTTTTTGGTTCCTACCCCCGGTGTCGCGCTTAAATGGGTCCCCCCGGAAACGGGACCCCGTTTTTTTGGTTCCTACCCCCATTTTTGGTTCCTACCTCCGGTGTCGCGCTTAAATGGGTCCCCCCGGAAACGGGGTCCCGTTTTTTTGGTTCCTACCCCCATTTTTGGTTCCTACCTCCGGTGTCGCGCTTAAATGGGTCCCCCCGGAAACGGGGTCCCGTTTTTTTGGTTTCTACCCCCGTTTTTTAGTTCCTACCCCCCGTGTCGCGCTTAAATGGGTCCCCCCGGAAACGGGGGCCCGTTTTTTTTTGGTTCCTACCCCCGTTTTTTGGTTCTTACCCCCGGTGTGACGCTTAAATGGGTCCCCCCGGAAACGGGGGCCCGTTTTTTTGGTTCCTACCCCCGTTTTTTGGTTCCTACCCCCGGTGTCGCGCTTAAATGGGTCCCCCCGGAAACGGGACCCCGTTTTTTTGGTTCCTACCCCCATTTTTGGTTCCTACCTCCGGTGTCGCGCTTAAATGGGTCCCCCCGGAAACGGGGGCCCGTTTTTTTGGTTCCTACCCCCGTTTTTTGGTTCCTACCCCTGGTGTCACGCTTAAATGGTCCCCCCTTAAACTGGACCCCGTTTTTTTGGTTCCTACCCCCGTTTTTTGGTTCCTACCCCCGGTGTCGCGCTTAAATGGGTCCCCCCGGAAACGGGGGCCCGTTTTTTTGGTTCCTACCCCCGTTTTTTGGTTCCTACCCCCGGTGTCGCGCTTAAATGGGTCCCCCCGGAAACGGGGGCCCGTTTCTTTGGTTCCTACCCCCGTTTTTTGGTTCTTACCCCCGGTGTCGCGCTTAAATGGGTCCCCCCGGAAACGGGGGCCCGTTTTTTGGGTTCCTACCCCCGTTTTTTGGTTCCTACCCCCGGTGTCGCAATTAAATGGGTCCCCCCGGAAACGGGGGCCCGTTTTTTGGGTTCCTACCCCCGTTTTTTGGTTCCTACCCCCGGTGTCGCAATTAAATGGGTCCCCCCGGAAACGGGGGCCTGTTTTTTTGGTTCCTACCCCCGTTTTTTGGTTCCTACCCCCGGTGTCGCGCGTAAATCGTTCCCCCCGGAAACGGGGGCCCGTTTTTTTGGTTCCTACCCCCATTTTTTGGTTCCTACCCCCGGTGTCGCGCTTAAATGGGTCCCCCCGGAAACTGGGGCCCGTTTTTTTGGTTCCTAGCCCCGTTTTTGGTTCCTACCCACGGTGTCGCGCTTAAATCGTTCCCCCCAGAAACGGGGGCCCGTTTTTTTGGTTCCTACCCCCGGTTTTTTGGTTCCTACACCCGGTGTCGCGCTTAAATGGGTCCCCCCAGAATCGGGGGCCCGTTTTTTTGGTTCCTACCCCCGTTTTTTGGTTCCTACCTCCGGTGCCGCGCTTAAATGGGTCCAGCCAGAAACGGGACCCTGATTTTTTTGGTTCCTACGCCCGTTTTTTTTTTCCTACCCCCGGTGTCGCGCTTAAATGGGTCCCCCCGGAAACGGGACACCGTTTTTTTTGGTTCCTACCCCCATTTTTGGTTCCTACCTCCGGTGCCGCGCTTAAAAGGGTCCCCCCGGAAACGGGGGCCCGTTTTTTTGGTTCCTACCCCCGTTTTTTGGTTCCTACCCCCGGTGTCGCGCTTAAATGGGTCCCCCCGGAAACGGGGGCCCTTTTTTTTGGTTCCTACCCCCGTTTTTTGGTTCCTACCTCCGGTGACGCGCTTAAATGGGTCCCCCCGGAAACGGGGGCCCGTTTATTTGGTTCCTACCCCCGTTTTTTGGTTCCTACCCCCGGTGTCGCGCTTAAATGGGTCCCCCCGGAAACGGGGGCCCGTTTTTTTGGTTCCTACCCCCTTTTTTTGGGTCCTACCCCTGGTGTCACGCTTAAATGGGTCCCCCCGGAAACGGGACCCCCGTTTTTTTGGTTCCTACCCCCGTTTTTTGGTTCCTACCCCCGGTGTCGCGCTTAAATGGGTCCCCCCGGAAACGGGGGCCCGTTTTTTTGGTTCCTACCCCCGTTTTTTGGTTCCTACCCCCGGTGTCACGCTTAAATGGGTCCCACCAGAAACGGGGGCCCGTTTTTTTGGTTCCTACTCCCGTTTTTTGGTTCCTACCCCCGGTGTCACGCTTAAATGGGTCCCCCCGGAGACGGGGGCCCGTTTTTTGGGTTCCTTCCCCCGTTTTTTGGTTCCTACCCCTGGTGTCGCGCTTAAATGGGTCCCCCCGGATACGGGGGCCCGTTTTTTGGTTCCTACCCCCGTTTTTTGGTTCCTACCTCCGGTGTCGCGCTTAAATGGGTCCCCCCGGAAACGGGGGCCCGTTTTTTTGGTTCCTACCCCCGTTTTTTGGTTCCTACCACTGGTGTCGCGCTTAAATGGGTCCCCCGGAAACGGGACCCCGTTTTTTTGGTTCCTACCCCCGTTTTTTGGTTCCTACCCCCGGTGTCGCGCTTAAATGGGTCCCCCCGGAAACGGGGGCCCGTTTTTTTGGTTCCTACCCCCGTTTTTTGGTTCCTACCCCCGGTGTCGCGCTTAAATGGGTCCCCCCGGAAACGGGGCCCGTTTTTTTGGTTCCTACTCCCGTTTTTTGGTTCCTACCCCCGGTGTCACGCTTAAATGGGTCCCCCCGGAAACGGGGGCCCGTTTTTTGGGTTCCTACCCCCGTTTTTTGGTTCCTACCCCCGGTGTCGCGCTCAAATGGGTCCCCCCGGAAACGGGGGCCCGTTTTTTTGGTTCCTACCCCCGTTTTTTGGTTCCTACCCCTGCTGTCGCGCTTAAATGGGTCCCCCCGGAAACGGGGGGCCCGTTTTTTTGGTTCCTACCCCCGTTTTTTGGTTCCTACCCCCGGTGTCGCGCTTAAATGGGTTCCCCCGGAAACGGGGGCCCGTTTTTTTGGTTCCTACCCCCGTTTTTTGGTTCCTACCCCCGGTGTTGCGCTGAAATGGGTCCCCCCGGAAACGGGGGCCCGTTTTTTGGGTTCCTACCACCGTTTTTTGGTTCCTACCCCCGGTGTCGCGCTTAAATCGTTCCCCCCGGAAACGGGGGCCCGTTTTTTTGGTTCCTACCCGCTTTTTTTGGTTTCCACCCCGGTGTCACGCTTAAATGGGTCCCCCCGGAAACGGGGGCCCGTTTTTTTGGTTCCTACTCCCGTTTTTTGGTTCCTACCCCCGGTGCCGCGCTTAAATGGGTCCACCCGGAAACGGGGGCCCGTTTTTTTGGTTCCTACCCCCGTTTTTTGGTTCCTACCCCCAGTGTCGCGCTTAAATCGTTCCCGCCGGAAACGGGGGCCCGTTTTTTTGGTTCCTACCCCCATTTTTTGGTTCCTACCCCCGGTGTCGCGCTTAAATGGGTCCCCCCGGAAACGGGGTCCCGTTTTTTTGGTTTCTACCCCCGTTTTTTAGTTCCTACCCCCGGTGTCGCGCTTAAATGGGTCCCCCCGGAAACGGGGGCCCGTTTTTTTGGTTCCTACCCCCGTTTTTTAGTTCTTACCCCCGGTGTGACGCTTAAATGGGTCCCCCCGGAAACGGGGTCCCGTTTTTTTGGTTCCTACCCCCGTTTTTTGGTTCCTACCCCCGGTGTCGCGCTTAAATGGGTCCCCCCGGAAACGGGACCCCGTTTTTTTGGTTCCTACCCCCGTTTTTTGGTTCCTACCCCCGGTGTCGCGCTTAAATGGGTCCCCCAAGAATCGGGGGCCCGTTTTTTTGGTTCCTACCCCCGTTTTTTGGTTCCTACCTCCGGTGCCGCGCTTAAATGGGTCCAGCCAGAAACGGGACCCCGTTGTTTTGGTTCCTACCCTCGTTTTTTTGTTCCTACCCCGGTGTCGCGCTTAAATGGGTCCCCCCGGAAACGGGGGCCCGTTTTTTTGGTTCCTACCCCCGTTTTTTGGTTCCTACCCCGGTGTCACGCTTAAATGGGTCCCCCCGGAAACGGGACCCCGTTTTTTTGGTTCCTACCCCCGTTTTTTGGTTCCTACCCCCGGTGTCGCGCTTAAATGGGTCCCCCCGGAAACGGGGCGCGTTTTTTTGGTTCCTACCCCTTTTTTTTGGTTCCTACCCCCGGTGTCGCGCTTAAATCGTTCCCCCCTGAAACGGGGGCCCGTTTTTTTGGTTCCTACCCCCATTTTTTGGTTCCTTCCCCCGGTGTCGCGCTTAAATGGTTCCCCCCTTAAAGGGGGTCCGTTTTTTTGGTTCCTACCCCCGTTTTTTGGTTCATACCTCCGGTGTCGCGCTTAAATGGGTCCCCACGGAAACGGGGGCCCGTTTTTTTGGTTCCTACTCCCGTTTTTTGGTTCCTACCCCCGGTGTCACGCTTAAATGGGTCCCCCCGGAAACTGGGTCCCGCTTTTTTGGTTTCTACCCCCGTTTTTTAGTTCCTACCCCCGGTGTCGCGCTTAAATGGGTCCCCCCGGAAACGGGGGCCCGTTTTTTTGGTTCCTACCCCCGTTTTTTGGTTCTTACCCCCGGTGTGACGCTTAAATGGGTCCCCCCGGAAACGGGGGCCCGTTTTTTGGGTTCCTACCCCCGTTTTTTGGTTCCTACCCCCGGTGTCGCGCTTAAATGGGTCCCCCCGGAAACGGGACCCCGTTTTTTTGGTTCCTACCCCCATTTTTGGTTCCTACCTCCGGTGTCGCGCTTAAATGGGTCCCCCCGGAAACGGGGGCATTTTTTTGGTTCCTACCCCCATTTTTGGTTCCTACCTCCGGTGTCGCGCTTAAATGGGTCCCCCCGGAAACGGGGTCCCGTTTTTTTGGTTTCTCCCCCGTTTTTTAGTTCCTGCCCCCCGGTGTCGCGCTTAAATGGGTCCCCCCGGAAACGGGGGCCCGTTTTTTTTTGGTTCCTACCCCCGTTTTTTGGTTCTTACCCCCGGTGTGACGCTTAAATGGGTCCCCCCGGAAACGGGGGCCCGTTTTTTTGGTTCCTACCCCCGTTTTTTGGTTCCTACCCCCGGTGTCGCGCTTAAATGGGTCCCCCCGGAAACGGGACCCCGTTTTTTTGGTTCCTACCCCCATTTTTGGTTCCTACCTCCGGTGTCGCGCTTAAATGGGTCCCCCCGGAAACGGGGGCCCGTTTTTTTGGTTCCTACCCCCGTTTTTTGGTTCCTACCCCTGGTGTCACGCTTAAATGGGTCCCCCCTTAAACGGGACCCCGTTTTTTTGGTTCCTACCCCCGTTTTTTGGTTCCTACCCCCGGTGTCGCGCTTAAATGGGTCCCCCCGGAAACGGGGGCCCGTTTTTTTGGTTCCTACCCCCGTTTTTTGGTTCCTACCCCCGGTGTCGCGCTTAAATGGGTCCCCCCGGAAACGGGGGCCCGTTTCTTTGGTTCCTACCCCCGTTTTTTGGTTCCTACCCCGGTGTCGCGCTTAAATGGGTCCCCCCGGAAACGGGGGCCCGTTTTTTGGGTTCCTACCCCCGTTTTTTGTTCCTACCCCCGGTGTCGCAATTAAATGGGTCCCCCGGAAACGGGGGCCCGTTTTTTGGGTTCCTACCCCCGTTTTTTGGTTCCTACCCCCGGTGTCGCGCTTAAATGGGTCCACCCGGAAACGGGGGCCCGTTTTTTTGGTTCCTACCCCCGTTTTTTGGTTCCTACCCCCAGTGTCGCGCTTAAATCGTTCCCGCCGGAAACGGGGGCCCGTTTTTTTGGTTCCTACCCCCATTTTTTGGTTCCTACCCCCGGTGTCGTGCTTAAATGGGTCCCCCCGGAAACGGGGTCCCGTTTTTTTGGTTTCTACCCCCGTTTTTTAGTTCCTACCCCCGGTGTCGCGCTTAAATGGGTCCCCCCGGAAACGGGGTCCCTTTTTTTGGTTTCTACCCCCGTTTTTTAGTTCCTACCCCCGGTGTCGCGCTTAAATGGGTCCCCCGGAAACGGGGGCCCGTTTTTTTGGTTCCTACCCCCGTTTTTTGGTTCCTACCCCGGTGTCACGCTTAAATGGGTCCCCCCGGAAACGGGACCCCGTTTTTTTGGTTCCTACCCCCGTTTTTTGGTTCCTACGCCCGGTGTCGCGCTTAAATGGGTCCCCCCGGAAACGGGGCGCGTTTTTTTGGTTCCTACCCCTTTTTTTTGGTTCCTACCCCCGGTGTCGCGCTTAAATCGTTCCCCCCGGAAACGGGGGCCCGTTTTTTTGGTTCCTACCCCAATTTTTTGGTTCCTACCCCCGGTGTCGCGCTTAAATGGTTCCCCCCTTAAAGGGGGTCCGTTTTTTGGTTCCTACCCCCGTTTTTTGGTTCATACCTCCGGTGTCGCGCTTAAATGGGTCCCCACGGAAACGGGGGCCCGTTTTTTTGGTTCCTACTCCCGTTTTTTGGTTCCTACCCCCGGTGTCACGCTTAAATGGGTCCCCCCGGAAACTGGGTCCCGTTTTTTTGGTTTCTACCCCCGTTTTTTAGTTCCTACCCACGGTGTCGCGCTTAAATGGGTCCCCCCGGAAACGAGGGCCCGTTTTTTTGGTTCCTACCCCCGTTTTTTGGTTCCTACCCCTGGTGTCACGCTTAAATGGGTCCCCCCGGAAACGGGACCCCGTTTTTTTGGTTCCTACCCCCGTTTTTTGGTTCCTACCCCCGGTGTCGTGCTTAAATGGGTCCCCCCGGAAACGGGGGCCCGTTTTTTTGGTTCCTACACCCGTTTTTTGGTTCCTACCCCCGGTGTCGCAATTAAATGGGTCCCCCCGGAAACGGGGGCCCGTTTTTTTGGTTCCTACCCCCGTTTTTTGGTTCCTACCCCAGGTGTCGCGCTTAAATCGTTCCCCCCGGAAACGGGGGCCCGTTTTTTTGGTTCCTACACCCATTTTTTGGTTCCTACCCCCAGTGTCGCAATTAAATGGGTCCCCCTTTAAAGGGGGTCCGTTTTTTTGGTTCCTACCCCCGTTTTTTGGTTCATACCTCCGGTGTCACGCGTAAATGGGTCCCCCCGGAAACGGGGGCCTGTTTTTTGGGTTCCTACCCCCGTTTTTTGGTTCCTACCCCAGGTGTCGCGCTTAAATGGGTCCCCCCGGAAACGGGACCCCGTTTTTTTGGTTCCTACCCCCGTTTTTTGTTTCCTACCCCCAGTGTCGCGCTTAAATGGGTCCCCCCGGAAACGGGACCCCGTTTTTTGGTTCCTACCCCCGTTTTTTGGTTCCTACCTCCGGTGTCGCGCTTAAATGGGTCCCCCCAGAAACGGGACCCCTTTTTTTTGGTTCTTACCCCCATTTTTTAGTTCCTACCCCCGGTGTCGCTCTTAAATGGTTCCCCCCGGAAACGGGGGCCCGTTTTTTTGGTTCCTACTCCCGTTTTTTGGTTCCTACCCCCGGTGTCGCGCTTAAATGGGTCCCCCAGGAAACGGGGGCCCGTTTTTTTGGTTCCTACCCCCATTTTTTGGTTCCTACACCCGGTGTCGCGCTTAAATGGGTCCCCCCGGAAACGAGGTCCCGTTTTTTTGGTTTCTACCCCCGTTTTTTAGTTCCTACCCCCGCTGTCGCGCTTAAATGGGTCCCCCCGGAAAAGGGGGCCCGTTTTTTTGGTTCCTACCCCCGTTTTTTGGTTCTTACCCCCGGTGTGACGCTTAAATGGGTCCCCCCGGAAACGGGGTCCCGTTTTTTTGGTTCCTACCCCCGTTTTTTGGTTCCTACCCCCGGTGTCGCGCTTAAATGGGTTCCCCCGGAAACGTGGGCCCGTTTTTTTGGTTCCTACCCCCGTTTTTTGGTTCCTACCCCCGGTGTCGCGCTTAAATGGGTCCCCCCGGAAACGGGGGCCCGTTTTTTTGGTTCCTACCCCCGTTTTTTGGTTCCTACCCCCGGTGTCGCGCTTAAATCGTTCCCCCCGGAAACGGGGGCCCGTTTTTTTGGTTCCTACCCGCTTTTTTTGGTTTCCACCCCCGGTGTCACGCTTAAATGGGTCCCCCCGGAAACGGGGGCCCGTTTTTTTTGGTTCCTACCCCCGTTTTTTGGTTCCTACCCCCAGTGTCGCGCTTAAATCGTTCCCGCCGGAAACGGGTGCCCGTTTTTTTGGTTCCTACCCCCATTTTTTGGTTCCTACCCCCGGTGTCGCGCTTAAATGGGTCCCCCCGGAAACGGGGTCCCGTTTTTTTGGTTTCTACCCCCGTTTTTTAGTTCCTACCCCCGGTGTCGCGCATAAATGGGTCCCCCCGGAAACGGGGGCCCGTTTTTTTGGTTCCTACCCGCGTTTTTTAGTTCTTACCCCCGGTGTGACGCTTAAATGGGTCCCCCCGGAAACGGGGTCCCGTTTTTTTGGTTCCTACCCCCGTTTTTTGGTTCCTACCCCCGGTGTCGCGCTTAAATGGGTTCCCCCGGAAACGGGGGCCCGTTTTTTTGGTTCCTACCCCCGTTTTTTGGTTCCTACCCCCGGTGTCGCGCTTAAATGGGTCCCCCCGGAAACGGGGGCCCGTTTTTTTGGTTCCTACCCCCGTTTTTTGGTTCCTACCCCTGGTGTCGCGCTTAAATCGTTCCCCCGGAAACGGGGGCCCGTTTTTTTGGTTCCTACCCGCTTTTTTTGGTTTCCACCCCCGGTGTCACGCTTAAATGGGTCCCCCCGGAAACGGGGGCCCGTTTTTTCGGTTCCTACTCCCGTTTTTTGGTTCCTACCTCCGGTGTCGCGCTTAAATGGGTCCCCCCGGAAACAGGGGCACTTTTTTTTGGTTCCTACCCCCGTTTTTTGGTTCCTACCTCCGGTGCCGCGCTTAAATGGGTCCCCCCGGAAACGGGGGCCCGTTTTTTTGGTTCCTACCCCCGTTTTTTAGTTCTTACCCCCGGTGTGACGCTTAAATGGGTCCCCCCGGAAACGGGGGCCCGTTTTTTTGGTTCCTACCCCCGTTTTTTGGTTCCTACCCCCGGTGTCGCGCTTAAATGGGTCCCCCCGGAAACGGGGCCCGTTTTTTTGGTTCCTACCCCTTTTTTTTGGTTCCTACCCCCGGTGTCGCGCTTAAATCGTTCCCCCCGGAAACGGGGGCCCGTTTTTTTGGTTCCTACCCCCATTTTTTGGTTCCTACCCCGGTGTCGCGCTTAAATGGTTCCCCCCTTAAAGGGGGTCCGTTTTTTTGGTTCCTACCCCCGTTTTTTGTTTCATACCTCCGGTGTCGCGCTTAAATGGGTCCCCACGGAAACGGGGGCCCGTTTTTTTGGTTCCTACTCCCGTTTTTTTGTTCCTACCCCCGGTGTCACGCTTAAATGGGTCCCCCCGGAAACTGGGTCCCGCTTTTTTGGTTTCTACCCCCGTTTTTTAGTTCCTACCCCCGGTGTCGCGCTTAAATGGGTCCCCCCGGAAACGGGGGCCCGTTTTTTTGGTTCCTACCCCCGTTTTTTGGTTCTTACCCCCTGTGTGACACTTAAATGGGTCCCCCCGGAAACGGGGGCCCGTTTTTTGGGTTCCTACCCCCGTTTTTTGGTTCCTACCCCCGGTGTCGCGCTTAAATGGGTCCCCCCGGAAACGGGACCCCGTTTTTTTGGTTCCTACCCCCATTTTTGGTTCCTACCTCCGGTGTCGCGCTTAAATGGGTCCCCCCGGAAACGGGGGCCCGTTTTTTTGGTTCCTACCCCCATTTTTGGTTCCTACCTCCGGTGTCGCGCTTAAATGGGTCCCCCCGGAAACGGGGTCCCGTTTTTTTGGTTTCTACCCCCGTTTTTTAGTTCCTACCCCCGGTGTCGCGCTTAAATGGGTCCCCCCGGAAACGGGGGCCCGTTTTTTTTTGGTTCCTACCCCCGTTTTTTGGTTCTTACCCCCGGTGTGACGCTTAAATGGGTCCCCCCGGAAACGGGGGCCCGTTTTTTTGGTTCCTACCCCCGTTTTTTGGTTCCTACCCCCGGTGTCGCGCTTAAATGGGTCCCCCCGGAAACGGGACCCCGTTTTTTTGGTTCCTACCCCCATTTTTGGTTCCTACCTCCGGTGTCGCGCTTAAATGGGTCCCCCCGGAAACGGGGGCCCGTTTTTTTGGTTCCTACCCCCGTTTTTTGGTTCCTACCCCTGGTGTCACGCTTAAATGGGTCCCCCCTTAAACGGGACCCCGTTTTTTTGGTTCCTACCCCCGTTTTTTGGTTCCTACCCCCGGTGTCGCGCTTAAATGGGTCCCCCCGGAAACGGGGGCCCGTTTTTTTGGTTCCTACCCCCGTTTTTTGGTTCCTACCCCCGGTGTCGCGCTTAAATGGGTCCCCCCGGAAACGGGGGCCCGTTTCTTTGGTTCCTACCCCCGTTTTTTGGTTCCTACCCCCGATGTCGCGCTTAAATGGGTCCCCCCGGAAACGGGGGCCCGTTTTTTGGGTTCCTACCCCCGTTTTTTGGTTCCTACCCCCGGTGTCGCAATTAAATGGGTCCCCCCGGAAACGGGGGCCCGTTTTTTGGGTTCCTACCCCCGTTTTTTGGTTCCTACCCCCGGTGTCGCAATTAAATGGGTCCCCCCGGAAACGGGGGCCCGTTTTTTTGGTTCCTACCCCCGTTTTTTGGTTCCTACCCCCGGTGTCGCGCGTAAATCGTTCCCCCCGGAAACGGGGGCCCGTTTTTTTGGTTCCTACCCCCATTTTTTGGTTCCTACCCCCGGTGTCGCGCTTAAATGGGTCCCCCCGGAAACTGGGGCCCGTTTTTTTGGTTCCTAGCCCCGTTTTTTGGTTCCTACCCACGGTGTCGCGCTTAAATCGTTCCCCCCAGAAACGGGGGCCCGTTTTTTTGGTTCCTACCCCCGGTTTTTTGGTTCCTACACCCGGTGTCGCGCTTAAATGGGTCCCCCCAGAATCGGGGGCCGGTTTTTTTGGTTCCTACGCCCGTTTTCTTTTTCCTACCCCCGGTGTCGCGCTTAAATGGGTCCCCCCGGAAACGGGACCCCGTTTTTTTGGTTCCTACCCCCATTTTTGGTTCCTACCTCCGGTGTCGCGCTTAAATGGGTCCCCCCGGAAACGGGGGCCCGTTTTTTTGGTTCCTACCCCCGTTTTTTGGTTCCTACCCCTGGTGTCACGCTTAAATGGGTCCCCCCGGAAACGGGACCCCGTTTTTTTGGTTCCTACCCCCGTTTTTTGGTTCCTACCCCCGGTGTCGCGCTTAAATGGGTCCCCCCGGAAACGGGGGCCCGTTTTTTTGGTTCCTACCCCCGTATTTTTGTTCCTACCCCCGGTGTCGCGCTTAAATGGGTCCCCCCGGAAACGGGGCCCGTTTTTTGGGTTCCTACCCCCGTTTTTTGGTTCCTACCCCCGGTGTCGCAATTAAATGGGTTCCCCCGGAAACGGGGGCCCGTTTTTTTGGTTCCTACCCCCGTTTTTTGGTTCCTACCCCCGGTGTCGCACTTAAATCGTTCCCCCCGGAAACGGGGGCCCGTTTTTTTGGTTCCTACCCCCATTTTTTGGTTCCTACCCCCGGTGTCGCGCTTAAATGGGTCCCCCCTTAAAGGGGGTCCGTTTTTTTGGTTCCTACCCCCGTTTTTTGGTTCATACCTCCGGTGTCGCGCTTAAATGGGTCCCCCCGGAAACGGGGGCCCGTTTTTTTGGTTCCTACTCCTGTTTTTTGGTTCCTACCCCCGGTGTCACGCTTAAATGGGTCCCCCCGGAAACGGGGGCCTGTTTTTTGGGTTCCTACCCCCGTTTTTTGGTTCCTACCCCCGGTGTCGCGCTTAAATGGGTCCCCCCGGAAACGGGACCCCGTTTTTTTGGTTCCTACCCCCGTTTTTTGTTTCCTACCCCCAGTGTCGCGCTTAAATGGGTCCCCCCGGAAACGGGACCCCGTTTTTTTGGTTCCTACCCCCGTTTTTTGGTTCCTACCTCCGGTGCCGCGCTTAAATGGGTCCCCCCAGAAACGGGACCCCGTTTTTTTGGTTCTTACCCCCATTTTTTAGTTCCTACCCCCGGTGTCGCGCTTAAATGGTTCCCCCCGGAAACGGGGGCCCGTTTTTTTGGTTCCTACTCCCGTTTTTTGGTTCCTACCCCCGGTGTCGCGCTTAAATGGGTCCCCCAGGAAACGGGGGCCCGGTTTTTTGGTTCCTACCCCCATTTTTTGGTTCCTACCCCCGGTGTCGCGCTTAAATGGGTCCCCCCGGAAACGGGGTCCCGTTTTTTTGGTTTCTACCCCCGTTTTTTAGTTCCTACCCCCGCTGTCGCGCTTAAATGGGTCCCCCCGGAAAAGGGGGCCCGTTTTTTTGGTTCCTACCCCCGTTTTTTGGTTCTTACCCCGGTGTGATGCTTAAATGGGTCCCCCCGGAAACGGGACCCCGTTTTTTTGGTTCCTACCCCCGTTTTTTGGTTCCTACCTCCGGTGTCGCGCTTAAATGGGTCCACCCGGAAACGGGACCCCGTTTTTATGGTTCCTACCCCCGTTTTTTGGTTCCTACCCCCGGTGTCGCACTTAAATGGGTCCCCCTGGAAACGGGGGCCCGTTTTTTTGGTTCCTACCCCCGTTTTTTGGTTCCTACCCCTGGTGTCGCGCTTAAATGGGTCCCCCCGGAAACGGGGTCCCGTTTTTTTGGTTTCTACCCCCGTTTTTTAGTTCCTACCCCCGGTGTCGCGCTTAAATGGGTCCCCCCGGAAACGGGGGCCCGTTTTTTTGGTTCCTACCCCCGTTTTTTGGTTCTTACCCCCGGTGTGACGCTTAAATGGGTCCCCCCGGAAACGGGGGCCGTTTTTTTGGTTCCTACCCTCGTTTTTTGGTTCCTACCCCTGGTGTCGCGCTTAAATGGGTCCCCCCGGGAAACGGGACCCCGTTTTTTTGGTTCCTACCCCCGTTTTTTGGTTCCTACCCCCGGTGTCGCGCTTAAATGTGTCCCCCCAGAATCGGGGGCCCGTTTTTTTGGTTCCTACCCCCGTT
Source organism: Alligator mississippiensis (assembly GCF_030867095.1). Taxonomy (NCBI): domain Eukaryota; kingdom Metazoa; phylum Chordata; order Crocodylia; family Alligatoridae; genus Alligator; species Alligator mississippiensis. The sequence continues at coordinate 25,744 of NW_026775398.1, forward strand.
TTTTGGTACCTACCCCTGGTGTCACGCTTAAATGGGTCCCGACTTAAACGGGACCCCGTTTTTTTGGTTCCTACCCCCGTTTTTTGGTTCCTACCCCCGGTGTCGCGCTTAAATGGGTCCCCCCGGAAACGGGGGCCCGTTTTTTTGGTTCCTACCCCCGTTTTTTGGTTCCTACCCCCGGTGTCGCGCTTAAATCGTTCCCCCCGGAAACGGGGGCCCGTTTTTTTGGTTCCTACCCGCTTTTTTTGGTTTCCACCCCCGGTGTCACGCTTAAATGGGTCCCCCCGGAAACGGGGGCCCGTTTTTTTGGTTCCTACTCCCGTTTTTTGGTTCCTACCCCCGGTGTCGCGTTTAAATGGGTCCCCCCGGAAACGGGGTCCCGTTTTTTTGGTTTCTACCCCCGTTTTTTAGTTCCTACCCCCGGTCTCGCGCTTAAATGGGTCCCCCCGGAAACGGGGGCCCGTTTTTTTGTTTCCTACCCCCGTTTTTTGGTTCTTACCCCCGGTGTGACGCTTAAATGGGTCCCCCCGGAAACGGGGGCCCGTTTTTTTGGTTCCTACCCCCGTTTTTTGGTTCCTACCCCCAGTGTCGCGCTTAAATGGGTCCCCCCGGAAACAGGACCCCGTTTTTTTGGTTCCTACCCCCGGTTTTTTGGTTCCTACACCCGGTGTCGCGCTTAAATGGGTCCCCCCAGAATCGGGGGCCCGTTTTTTGGTTCCTACCCCCGTTTTTTGGTTCCTACCTCCGGTGTCGCGCTTAAATGGGTCCAGCCAGAAACGGGACCCCGTTTTTTTGGTTCCTACCCCCGTTTTTTTTTTCCTACCCCCGCTGTCGCGCTTAAATGCGTCCCCCCGGAAACGAGGGCCCATTTTTTTGGTTCCTACCACCATTTTTGGTTCCTACCTCCGGTGTCGCGCTTAAATGGGTCCCCCCGGAAACGGGGGCCCGTTTTTTTGGTTCCTACCCCCGTTTTTTGGTTCCTACCCCTGGTGTCACGCTTAAATGGGTCCCCCCGGAAACGGGACCCCGTTTTTTTGGTTCCTACCCCCGTTTTTTGGTTCCTACCCCCGGTGTCGTGCTTAAATGGGTCCCCCCGGAAACGGGGGCCCGTTTTTTTGGTTCCTACACCCGTTTTTTGGTTCCTACCCCCGGTGTCGCAATTAAATGGGTCCCCCCGGAAACGGGGGCCCGTTTTTTTGGTTCCTACCCCTGTTTTTTGGTTCCTACCCCCGGTGTCGCGCTTAAATCGTTCCCCCCGGAAACGGGGGCCCGTTTTTTTGGTTCCTACACCCATTTTTTGGTTCCTACCCCCAGTGTCGCAATTAAATGGGTCCCCCTTTAAAGGGGGTCCGTTTTTTTGGTTCCTACCCCCGTTTTTTGGTTCATACCTCCGGTGTCACGCGTAAATGGGTCCCCCCGGAAACGGGGGCCTGTTTTTTGGGTTCCTACCCCCGTTTTTTGGTTCCTACCCCAGGTGTCGCGCTTAAATGGGTCCCCCCGGAAACGGGACCCCGTTTTTTTGGTTCCTACCCCCGTTTTTTGTTTCCTACCCCCAGTGTCGCGCTTAAATGGGTCCCCCCGGAAACGGGACCCCGTTTTTTTGGTTCCTACCCCCGTTTTTTGGTTCCTACCTCCGGTGTCGCGCTTAAATGGGTCCCCCCAGAAACGGGACCCCTTTTTTTTGGTTCTTACCCCATTTTTTAGTTCCTACCCCCGGTGTCGCTCTTAAATGGTTCCCCCCGGAAACAGGGGCCCGTTTTTTTGGTTCCTACCCCCGTTTTTTGGTTCCTACCCCCGGTGTCGCGCTTAAATCGTTCCCCCCGGAAACGGGGGCCCGTTTTTTTGGTTCCTACACCCATTTTTTGGTTCCTACCCCCAGTGTCGCAATTAAATGGGTCCCCCTTTAAAGGGGGACCGTTTTTTTGGTTCCTACCCCCGTTTTTTGGTTCATACCTCCGGTGTCACGCGTAAATGGGTCCCCCCGGAAACGGGGGCCTGTTTTTTGGGTTCCTACCCCCGTTTTTTGGTTCCTACCCCAGGTGTCGCGCTTAAATGGGTCCCCCCGGAAACGGGACCCCGTTTTTTTGGTTCCTACCCCCGTTTTTTGTTTCCTACCCCCAGTGTCGCGCTTAAATGGGTCCCCCCGGAAACGGGACCCCGTTTTTTTGGTTCCTACCCCCGTTTTTTGGTTCCTACCTCCGGTGTCGCGCTTAAATGGGTCCCCCCAGAAACGGGACCCCGTTTTTATGGTTCCTACCCCTGTTTTTTGGTTCCTACCCCCGGTGTCGCGCTTAAATGGGTCCCCCCGGAAACGGGGGCCCGTTTTTTTGGTTCCTACCCCCGTTTTTTGGTTCCTACCCCCAGTGTCGCGCTTAAATGGGTTCCCCCGGAAACGGGACCCCGTTTTTTTGGTTCCTACCCCCGTTTTTTGGTTCCTACCTCCGGTGTCGCGCTTAAATGGGTCCCTCCAGAAACTGGACCCCGTTTTTATGGTTCCTACCCCCGTTTTTTGGTTCCTACCCCCGGTGTCGCGCTTAAATGGGTCCCCCCGGAAACGGGGGCCCGTTTTTTTGGTTCCTACACCCGTTTTTTGGTTCCTACCCCCGGTGTCGCAATTAAATGGGTCCCCCCGGAAACGGGGGCCCGTTTTTTTGGTTCCTACCCCCGTTTTTTGGTTCCTACCCCCGGTGTCGCGCTTAAATCGTTCCCCCCGGAAACGGGGGCCCGTTTTTTGGGTTCCTACCCCCGTTTTTTGGTTCCTACCCCCGGTGTCGCGCTTAAATGGGTCCCCCCGGAAACGGGGGCCCGTTTTTTTGGTTCCTACCCCCGTTTTTTGGTTCCTACCTCCAGTGTCGCGCTTAAATGGGTCCCCCCGGAAACGGGACCCCGTTTTTTTGGTTCCTACCCCCGTTTTTTGGTTCCTACCCCCAGTGTCGCGCTTAAATGGGTTCCCCCGGAAACGGGACCCCGTTTTTTTGGTTCCTACCCCCGTTTTTTGGTTCCTACCTCCGGCGTCGCGCTTAAATGGGTCCCTCCAGAAACTGGACCCGGTTTTTATGGTTCCTACCCCCGTTTTTTGGTTCCTACCCCCGGTGTCGCGCTTAAATGGGTCCCCCCGGAAACGGGGGCCCGTTTTTTTGGTTCCTACACCCGTTTTTTGGTTCCTACCCCCGGTGTCGCAATTAAATGGGTCCCCCCGGAAACGGGGGCCCGTTTTTTTGGTTCCTACCCCCGTTTTTTGGTTCCTACCCCCGGTGTCGCGCTTAAATCGTTCCCCCCGGAAACGGGGGCCCGTTTTTTTGGTTCCTACACCCATTTTTTGGTTCCTACCCCCAGTGTCGCAATTAAATGGGTCCCCCTTTAAAGGGGGTCCGTTTTTTTGGTTCCTACCCCCGTTTTTTGGTTCATACCTCCGGTGTCACGCGTAAATGGGTCCCCCCGGAAACGGGGGCCTGTTTTTTGGGTTCCTACCCCCGTTTTTTGGTTCCTACCCCAGGTGTCGCGCTTAAATGGGTCCCCCCGGAAACGGGACCCCGTTTTTTTGGTTCCTACCCCCGTTTTTTGTTTCCTACCCCCAGTGTCGCGCTTAAATGGGTCCCCCCGGAAACGGGACCCCGTTTTTTTGGTTCCTACCCCCGTTTTTTGGTTCCTACCTCCGGTGTCGCGCTTAAATGGGTCCCCCCAGAAACGGGACCCCTTTTTTTTGGTTCTTACCCCCATTTTTTAGTTCCTACCCCCGGTGTCGCTCTTAAATGGTTCCCCCCGGAAACGGGGGCCCGTTTTTTTGGTTCCTACTCCCGTTTTTTGGTTCCTACCCCCGGTGTCGCGCTTAAATGGGTCCCCCAGGAAACGGGGGCCCGTTTTTTTGGTTCCTACCCCCATTTTTTGGTTCCTACACCCGGTGTCGCGCTTAAATGGGTCCCCCCGGAAACGGGGTCCCGTTTTTTTGGTTTCTACCCCCGTTTTTTAGTTCCTACCCCCGCTGTCGCGCTTAAATGGGTCCCCCCGGAAAAGGGGGCCCGTTTTTTTGGTTCCTACCCCCGTTTTTTGGTTCTTACCCCCGGTGTGACGCTTAAATGGGTCCCCCCGGAAACGGGGTCCCGTTTTTTTGGTTCCTACCCCCGTTTTTTGGTTCCTACCCCCGGTGTCGCGCTTAAATGGGTTCCCCCGGAAACGGGGGCCCGTTTTTTTGGTTCCTACCCCCGTTTTTTGGTTCCTACCCCCGGTGTCGCGCTTAAATGGGTCCCCCCGGAAACGGGGGCCCGTTTTTTTGGTTCCTACCCCCGTTTTTTGGTTCCTACCCCCGGTGTCGCGCTTAAATCGTTCCCCCCGGAAACGGGGGCCCGTTTTTTTGGTTCCTACCCGCTTTTTTTGGTTTCCACCCCCGGTGTCACGCTTAAATGGGTCCCCCCGGAAACGGGGGCCCGTTTTTTTGGTTCCTACCCCCGTTTTTTGGTTCCTACCCCCGGTGACGCGCTTAAATGGGTCCCCCCGGAAACGGGGGCCCGTTTTTTGGGTTCCTACCACCGTTTTTTCGTTCCTACACCCGGTGTCGCTATTAAATGGGTCCCCCCGGAAACGGGGGCCCGTTTTTTTGGTTCCTACCCCCGTTTTTTGGTTCCTACCCCCGGTGTCGCGCTTAAATCGTTCCCCCCGGAAACGGGGGCCCGTTTTTTTGGTTCCTACCCCCATTTTTTGGTTCCTACCTCCGGTGCCGCGCTTAAATGGGTTACCCCGGAAACAGGGGCCCGTTTTTTTGGTTCCTACCCCCGTTTTTTGGTTCCTACCCCTGGTGTCACGCTTAAATGGGTCCCCCCGGAAACGGTACCCCGTTTTTTTGGTTCCTACCCCCGTTTTTTGGTTCCTACCCCCGGTGTCGCGCTTAAATGGGTCCCCCCGGAAACGGGGGCCCGTTTTTTTGGTTCCTACCCCCGTTTTTTGGTTCCTACCCCCCGGTGTCGCGCTTAAATGGGTCCCCCCGGAAACGGGGGCCCGTTTTTTGGGTTCCTACCCCCGTTTTTTGGTTCCTACCCCCGGTGTCGCAATTAAATGGGTCCCCCCGGAAACAGGGGCCGGTTTTTTTGGTTCCTAACCCCGTTTTTTGGTTCCTACCCCCGGTGTCGCGCTTAAATCGTTCCCCCCGGAAACGGGGGCCCGTTTTTTTGGTTCCTACCCCCATTTTTTGGTTCCTACCCCCGGTGTCGCGCTTAAATGGGTCCCCCCGGAAACGGGGGCCCGTTTTTTTGGTTCCTAGCCCCGTTTTTTGGTTCCTACCTCCGGTGTCGCGCTTAAATGGGTCCCCCCAGAAACGGGACCCCGTTTTTTTGGTTCCTACCCCCGTTTTTTTGTTCCTACCCCCGGTGTGACGCTTAAATGGGTCCCCCCGGAAACGGGGGCCCCTTTTTTATGGTTCCTACCCCTGTTTTTTGGTTCCTACCCCCGGTGTCGCGCTTAAATGGGTCCCCCCGGAAACGGGGGCCCGTTTTTTTGGTTCCTACCCCCGTTTTTTAGTTCCTAGCTCCGGTGTCGCGCTTAAATGGGTCCCCCCGGAAACGGGGGCCCGTTTTTTTGGTTCCTACCCCCGTTTTTTTGGTTCCTACCCCCGGTGTCGCGCTTAAATCGTTCCCCCCGGAAACGGGGGCCCGTTTTTTTGGTTCCTACCCCCGTTTTTTGGTTCCTACCTCCAGTGTCGCGCTTAAATGGGTCCCCCCGGAAACGGGACCCCGTTTTTATGGTTCCTACCCCTGTTTTTTGGTTCCTACCCCCGGTGTCGCGCTTAAATGGGTCCCCCCGGAAACGGGGGCCCGTTTTTTTGGTTCCTACCCCCGTTTTTTGGTTCCTACCCCGGTGTCGCGCTTAAATCGTTCCCCCCGGAAACGGGGGCCCGTTTTTTTGGTTCCTACCCCCGTTTTTTGGTTCCTACCCCCGGTGTCGCGCTTAAATGGGTCCCCCCAGAAACGGGGGCCCCGTTTTTATGGTTCCTACCTCCGTTTTTTGGTTCCTACCCCTGGTGTCACGCTTAAATGGGTCCCCCCAGAAACGGAACCCCGTTTTTTTGGTTCCTACCCCCGTTTTTTGGTTTCCACCCCCGGTGTCGCGCTTAAATGGGTCCCCCGGAAACGGGGGCCCGTTTTTTTGGTTCCTACTCCCGTTTTTTGGTTCCTACCCCTGGTGTCACGCTTAAATGGGTCCCCCCGGAAACGGGGGCCCGTTTTTTGGGTTTCTACCCCCGTTTTTTGGTTCCTACCCCCGGTGTCGCGCTTAAATGGGTCCCCCCGGAAACGGGGGCCCGTTTTTTTGGTTCCTACCCCCGTTTTTTGGTTCTTACCCCCGGTGTGACGCTTAAATAGGTCCCCCCGGAAACGGGGGCCCGTTTTTTTGGTTCCTACCCCCGTTTTTTGGTTCCTACCCCTGGTGTCACGCTTAAATGGGTCCCCCCGGAAACGGGACCCCGTTTTTTTGGTTCCTACCCCCGTTTTTTGGTTCCTACCCCTGGTGTCGCGCTTAAATGGGCCCCCCCGGAAACGGGGGCCCGTTTTTTTGGTTCCTACCCCTGTTTTTTGGTTCCTACCCCCGGTGTCGCGCTTAAATGGGTCCCCCCGGAAACGGGGGCCCGTTTTTTTTGGTTCCTACTCCCGTTTTTTGGTTCCTACCCCCGGTGTCACGCTTAAATGGGTCCCCCCGGAAACGGGGGCCCTTTTTTTGGTTCCTACCCCCTTTTTTTGGTTTCCACCCCCGGTGTCACGCTTAAATGGGTCCCCCCGGAAATGGGGGCCCGTTTTTTTGGTTCCTACCCCCGTTTTTTGGTTCCTACCTCCAGTGTCGCGCTTAAATGGGTCCCCCCGGAAACGGGACCCCGTTTTTTTGGTTCCTACCCCCGTTTTTTGGTTCCTACCCCCAGTGTCGCGCTTAAATGGGTTCCCCCGGTAACGGGACCCCTTTTTTTCGTTCCTACCCCCGTTTTTTGGTTCCTACCTCCGGTGTCGCGCTTAAATGGGTCCCCCCAGAAACGGGACCCCGTTTTTATGGTTCCTACCCCCGTTTTTTGGTTCCTACCCCCAGTATCGCGCTTAAATCGTTCCCCCCGGAAACGGGGGCCCGTTTTTTTGGTTCCTACCCCCGTTTTTTGGTTCCTACCCCTGGTGTCACGCTTAAATGGGTCCCCCCTGAAACAGGACCCCGTTTTTTTGGTTCCTACCCCCGTTTTTTGGTTTCCACCCCCGGTGTTGCGCTTAAATGGGTCCCCCCGGAAACGGGGGCCCATTTTTTTGGTTCCTACTCCCGTTTTTTGGTTCCCACCCCCGGTGTCGCGCTTAAGTGGTTCCCCCCGGTAACGGGGGCCCGTTTTTTTGGTTCCTACCCCCGTTTTTTGGTTCCTACCCCCGGTGTCGCGCTTAAATGGGTCTCCCCGGAAACGGGGGCCCGTTTTTTTTGGTTCCTACCCCGTTTTTTGGTTCCTACCCCCGGTGTCGTGCTTAAATGGGTTCCCCCGGAAACGGGGGCCCGTTTTTTTGGTTCCTACCCCCGTTTTTTGGTTCCTACCCCCGGTGACGCGCTTAAATGGGTCCCCCCGGAAACGGGGGCCCGTTTTTTGGGTTCCTACCACCGTTTTTTGGTTCCTACACCTGGTGTCGCTATTAAATGGGTCCCCCCGGAAACGGGGCCCCTTTTTTTTGGTTCCTACCCCCGTTTTTTGGTTCCTACCCCCGGTGTCGCGCTTAAATCGTTCCCCCCGGAAACGGGGGCCCGTTTTTTTGGTTCCTACCCCCATTTTTTGGTTCCTACCCCCGGTGTCACGCTTAAATGGGTCCCCCCGGAAACGGGGGCCCGTTTTTTTGGTTCCTACCCCCGTTTTTTGGTTCTTACCCCCGGTGTGACGCTTAAATGGGTCCCCCCGGAAACGGGGGCCCGTTTTTTTGGTTCCGACCCCCGTTTTTTGGTTCCTACCCCCGGTGTCGCGCTTAAATGGGTCCCCCCGGAAACGGGACCCCGTTTTTTTGGTTCCTACCCCCGTTTTTTGGTTCCTACCCCCGGTGTCGCGCTTAAATGGGTCCCCCCAGAATCGGTGGCCCGTTTTTTTGGTTCCTACCCCCGTTTTTTGGTTCCTACCTCCGGTGACGCGCTTAAATGGGTCCCCCCAGAAACGGGACCCCGTTTTTTTGGTTCCTACCCCCGTTTTTTGGTTCCTACCCCCGGTGTCGCGCTTAAATGGGTCCCCCCGGAAACGGGGGCCCATTTATTTGGTTCCTACCCCCGTTTTTTGGTTCCTACCTCCGGTGTCGCGCTTAAATGGGTCCCCCCGGAAACAGGGGCCCGTTTTTTTGGTTCCTACCCCCGTTTTTTGGTTCCTACCCCTGGTGTCACGCTTAAATGGGTCCCCCCGGAAACGGTACCCCGTTTTTTTGGTTCCTACCCCCGTTTTTTGGTTCCTACCCCCGGTGTCGCGCTTAAATGGGTCCCCCCGGAAACGGGGGACCGTTTTTTTGGTTCCTACCCCCGTTTTTTGGTTACTACCCCCTGTGTCGCGTTTAAATGGCTCCCCCCGGAAACGGGGGCCTGTTTTTTTGGTTCCTACTCCCGTTTTTTGGTTCCTACCCCCGGTGTCGCGCTTAAATCGTTCCCCCCGGAAACGGGGGCCCGTTTTTTTGGTTCCTACCCCCGTTTTTTGGTTCCTACCCCTGGTGTCACGCTTAAATGGGTCCCCCCTGAAACAGGACCCCGTTTTTTTGGATCCTACCCCCGTTTTTTGGTTTCCACCCCCGGTGTCGCGCTTAAATGGGTCCCCCCGGAAACGGGGGCCCATTTTTTTGGTTCCTACTCCCGTTTTTTGGTTCCTACCCCTGGTGTCACGCTTAAATGGGTCCCCCCGGAAACGGGGGCCCGTTTTTTGGGTTCCTACCCCCGTTTTTTTGTTCTTACCCCCGGTGTGACGCTTAAAAGGGTCCCCCCGGAAACGGGGGCCCGTTTTTTTGTTTCCTACCCCCGTTTTTTGGTTCCTACCCCTGGTGTCACGCTTAAATGGGTCCCCCTGGAAACGGGACCCCGTTTTTTTGGTTCCTACCCCCGTTTTTTTGTTCCTACCCCCGGTGTCGCGCTTAAATGGGTCCCCCCGGAAACGGGGGCCCGTTTTTTTGGTTCCTACCCCCGTTTTTTGGTTCCTACCCCCGGTGTCGCGCTTAAATGGGTCCCCCCGGAAACGGGGGCCCGTTTTTTTTGGTTCCTACCCCGTTTTTTGGTTCCTACCCCCGGTGTCGTGCTTAAATGGGTTCCCCCGGAAACGGGGGCCCGTTTTTTTGGTTCCTACCCCCGTTTTTTGGTTCCTACCCCCGGTGACGCGCTTAAATGGGTCCCCCCGGAAACGGGGGCCCGTTTTTTGGGTTCCTACCACCGTTTTTTGGTTCCTACACCTGGTGTCGCTATTAAATGGGTCCCCCCGGAAACGGGGCCCCTTTTTTTTGGTTCCTACCCCCGTTTTTTGGTTCCTACCCCCGGTGTCGCGCTTAAATCGTTCCCCCCGGAAACGGGGGCCCGTTTTTTTGGTTCCTACCCCCATTTTTTGGTTCCTACCCCCGGTGTCGCGCTTAAATGGGTCCCCCCGGAAACGGGGGCCCGTTTTTTTGGTTCCTACCCCCGTTTTTTGGTTCCTACCTCCAGTGTCGCGCTTAAATGGGTCCCCCCGGAAACGGGACCCCGTTTTTTTGGTTCCTACCCCCGTTTTTTGGTTCCTACCCCCAGTGTCGCGCTTAAATGGGTTCCCCCGGTAACGGGACCCCTTTTTTTCGTTCCTACCCCCGTTTTTTGGTTCCTACCTCCGGTGTCGCGCTTAAATGGGTCCCCCCAGAAACGGGACCCCGTTTTTATGGTTCCTACCCCCGTTTTTTGGTTCCTACCCCCAGTGTCGCGCTTAAATCGTTCCCCCCGGAAACGGGGGCCCGTTTTTTTGGTTCCTACCCCCGTTTTTTGGTTCCTACCCCTGGTGTCACGCTTAAATGGGTCCCCCCTGAAACAGGACCCCGTTTTTTTGGTTCCTACCCCCGTTTTTTGGTTTCCACCCCCGGTGTTGCGCTTAAATGGGTCCCCCCGGAAACGGGGGCCCATTTTTTTGGTTCCTACTCCCGTTTTTTGGTTCCTACCCCCGGTGTCGCGCTTAAGTGGTTCCCCCCGGTAACGGGGGCCCGTTTTTTTGGTTCCTACCCCCGTTTTTTGGTTCCTACCCCCGGTGTCGCGCTTAAATGGGTCCCCCCGGAAACGGGGGCCCGTTTTTTTTGGTTCCTACCCCGTTTTTTGGTTCCTACCCCCGGTGTCGTGCTTAAATGGGTTCCCCCGGAAACGGGGGCCCGTTTTTTTGGTTCCTACCCCCGTTTTTTGGTTCCTACCCCCGGTGACGCGCTTAAATGGGTCCCCCCGGAAACGGGGGCCCGTTTTTTGGGTTCCTACCACCGTTTTTTGGTTCCTACACCTGGTGTCGCTATTAAATGGGTCCCCCCGGAAACGGGGCCCCTTTTTTTTGGTTCCTACCCCCGTTTTTTGGTTCCTACCCCCGGTGTCGCGCTTAAATCGTTCCCCCCGGAAACGGGGGCCCGTTTTTTTGGTTCCTACCCCCATTTTTTGGTTCCTACCCCCGGTGTCACGCTTAAATGGGTCCCCCCGGAAACGGGGGCCCGTTTTTTTGGTTCCTACCCCCGTTTTTTGGTTCTTACCCCCGGTGTGACGCTTAAATGGGTCCCCCCGGAAACGGGGGCCCGTTTTTTTGGTTCCGACCCCCGTTTTTTGGTTCCTACCCCCGGTGTCGCGCTTAAATGGGTCCCCCCGGAAACGGGACCCCGTTTTTTTGGTTCCTACCCCCGTTTTTTGGTTCCTACCCCCGGTGTCGCGCTTAAATGGGTCCCCCCAGAATCGGTGGCCCGTTTTTTTGGTTCCTACCCCCGTTTTTTGGTTCCTACCTCCGGTGACGCGCTTAAATGGGTCCCCCCAGAAACGGGACCCCGTTTTTTTGGTTCCTACCCCCGTTTTTTGGTTCCTACCCCCGGTGTCGCGCTTAAATGGGTCCCCCCGGAAACGGGGGCCCATTTATTTGGTTCCTACCCCCGTTTTTTGGTTCCTACCTCCGGTGTCGCGCTTAAATGGGTCCCCCCGGAAACAGGGGCCCGTTTTTTTGGTTCCTACCCCCGTTTTTTGGTTCCTACCCCTGGTGTCACGCTTAAATGGGTCCCCCCGGAAACGGTACCCCGTTTTTTTGGTTCCTACCCCCGTTTTTTGGTTCCTACCCCCGGTGTCGCGCTTAAATGGGTCCCCCCGGAAACGGGGGACCGTTTTTTTGGTTCCTACCCCCGTTTTTTGGTTACTACCCCCTGTGTCGCGTTTAAATGGCTCCCCCCGGAAACGGGGGCCTGTTTTTTTGGTTCCTACTCCCGTTTTTTGGTTCCTACCCCCGGTGTCGCGCTTAAATCGTTCCCCCCGGAAACGGGGGCCCGTTTTTTTGGTTCCTACCCCCGTTTTTTGGTTCCTACCCCTGGTGTCACGCTTAAATGGGTCCCCCCTGAAACAGGACCCCGTTTTTTTGGATCCTACCCCCGTTTTTTGGTTTCCACCCCCGGTGTCGCGCTTAAATGGGTCCCCCCGGAAACGGGGGCCCATTTTTTTGGTTCCTACTCCCGTTTTTTGGTTCCTACCCCTGGTGTCACGCTTAAATGGGTCCCCCCGGAAACGGGGGCCCGTTTTTTGGGTTCCTACCCCCGTTTTTTTGTTCTTACCCCCGGTGTGACGCTTAAAAGGGTCCCCCCGGAAACGGGGGCCCGTTTTTTTGTTTCCTACCCCCGTTTTTTGGTTCCTACCCCTGGTGTCACGCTTAAATGGGTCCCCCTGGAAACGGGACCCCGTTTTTTTGGTTCCTACCCCCGTTTTTTGGTTCCTACCCCCGGTGTCGCGCTTAAATGGGTCCCCCCGGAAACGGGGGCCCGTTTTTTTGGTTCCTACCCCCGTTTTTTGGTTCCTACCCCCGGTGTCGCGCTTAAATGGGTCCCCCCGGAAACGGGGGCCCGTTTTTTTTGGTTCCTACCCCGTTTTTTGGTTCCTACCCCCGGTGTCGTGCTTAAATGGGTTCCCCCGGAAACGGGGGCCCGTTTTTTTGGTTCCTACCCCCGTTTTTTGGTTCCTACCCCCGGTGACGCGCTTAAATGGGTCCCCCCTGAAACGGGGGCCCGTTTTTTGGGTTCCTACCACCGTTTTTTGGTTCCTACACCTGGTGTCGCTATTAAATGGGTCCCCCCGGAAACGGGGCCCCTTTTTTTTGGTTCCTACCCCCGTTTTTTGGTTCCTACCCCCGGTGTCGCGCTTAAATCGTTCCCCCCGGAAACGGGGGCCCGTTTTTTTGGTTCCTACCCCCATTTTTTGGTTCCTACCCCCGGTGTCGCGCTTAAATGGGTCCCCCCGGAAACGGGGGCCCGTTTTTTTGGTTCCTACCCCCGTTTTTTGGTTCTTACCCCCGGTGTGACGCTTAAATGGGTCCCCCCGGAAACGGGGGCCCGTTTTTTTGGTTCCGACCCCCGTTTTTTGGTTCCTACCCCCGGTGTCGCGCTTAAATGGGTCCCCCCGGAAACGGGACCCCGTTTTTTTGGTTCCTACCCCCGTTTTTTGGTTCCTACCCCCGGTGTCGCGCTTAAATGGGTCCCCCCAGAATCGGTGGCCTGGTTTTTTTGGTTCCTACCCCCGTTTTTTGGTTCCTACCTCCGGTGACGCGCTTAAATGGGTCCCCCCAGAAACGGGACCCCGTTTTTTTGGTTCCTACCCCCGTTTTTTGGTTCCTACCCCCGGTGTCGCGCTTAAATGGGTCCCCCCGGAAACGGGGGCCCATTTTTTTGGTTCCTACCCCCGTTTTTTGGTTCCTACCTCCGGTGTCGCGCTTAAATGGGTCCCCCCGGAAACAGGGGCCCGTTTTTTTGGTTCCTACCCCCGTTTTTTGGTTCCTACCCCTGGTGTCACGCTTAAATGGGTCCCCCCGGAAACGGTACCCCGTTTTTTTGGTTCCTACCCCCGTTTTTTGGTTCCTACCCCCGGTGTCGCGCTTAAATGGGTCCCCCCGGAAACGGGGGACCGTTTTTTTGGTTCCTACCCCCGTTTTTTGGTTACTACCCCCGGTGTCGCGCTTAAATGGCTCCCCCCGGAAACGGGGGCCTGCTTTTTTGGTTCCTACTCCCGTTTTTTGGTTCCTACCCCCGGTGTCGCGCTTAAATCGTTCCCCCCAGAAACGGGGCCAGTTTTTTTGGTTCCTACCCCCGTTTTTTGGTTCCTACCCCCGGTGTCGCGCTTAAATCGTTCCCCCTGGAAACGGGGGCCCGTTTTTTTTGGTTCCTACCCCCGTTTATTGGTTCCTACCTCCGGTGTCGCGCTTAAATGGGTCCCCCCAGAAACGGGACGCCGTTTTTATGGTTCCTACCCCCGTTTTTTGGTTCCTACCCCCTGTGTCGCGCTTAAATGGGTCCCCCGGAAACAGGGGCCCATTTTTTTGGTTCCTACCCCCGTTTTTGGTTCCTACCCCTGGTGTCGCGCTTAAATGGGTCCCCCCGGAAACGGGGGCCCGTTTTTTTGGTTCCTACCCCCGTTTTTTGGTTCCTACCTCCGGTGTCGCGCTTAAATGGGTCCCCCCAGAAACGGGGGCCCTTTTTTTGGTTCCTACCCCCGTTTTTAAGTTCCTACCCCCGGTGACGCGCTTAAATGGGTCCCCCCGGAAACGGGGGCCCGTTTTTTGGGTTCCTACCACCGTTTTTTGGTTCCTACACCTGGTGTCGCTATTAAATGGGTCCCCCCGGAAACGGGGCCCCTTTTTTTTGGTTCCTACCCCCGTTTTTTGGTTCCTACCCCCGGTGTCGCGCTTAAATCGTTCCCCCCGGAAACGGGGGCCCGTTTTTTTGGTTCCTACCCCCATTTTTTGGTTCCTACCCCCGGTGTCACGCTTAAATGGGTCCCCCCGGAAACGGGGGCCCGTTTTTTTGGTTCCTACCCCCGTTTTTTGGTTCTTACCCCCGGTGTGACGCTTAAATGGGTCCCCCCGGAAACGGGGGCTCGTTTTTTTGGTTCCGACCCCCGTTTTTTGGTTCCTACCCCCGGTGTCGCGCTTAAATGGGTCCCCCCGGAAACGGGACCCCGTTTTTTTGGTTCCTACCCCCGTTTTTTGGTTCCTACCCCCGGTGTCGCTCTTAAATGGGTCCCCCCAGAATCGGTGGCCCGTTTTTTTGGTTCCTACCCCCGTTTTTTGGTTCCTACCTCCGGTGACGCGCTTAAATGGGTCCCCCCAGAAACGGGACCCCGTTTTTTTGGTTCCTACCCCCGTTTTTTGGTTCCTACCCCCGGTGTCGCGCTTAAATGGGTCCCCCCGGAAACGGGGGCCCATTTATTTGGTTCCTACCCCCGTTTTTTGGTTCCTACCTCCGGTGTCCGGTGTCGCGCTTAAATGGGTCCCCCCGGAAACAGGGGCCCGTTTTTTTGGTTCCTACCCCCGTTTTTTGGTTCCTACCCCTGGTGTCACGCTTAAATGGGTCCCCCCGGAAACGGTACCCCGTTTTTTTGGTTCCTACCCCCGTTTTTTGGTTCCTACCCCCGGTGTCGCGCTTAAATGGGTCCCCCCGGAAACGGGGGACCGTTTTTTTTGGTTCCTACCCCCGTTTTTTGGTTACTACCCCCGGTGTCGCGCTTAAATGGCTCCCCCCGGAAACGGGGGCCTGTTTTTTTGGTTCCTACTCCCGTTTTTTGGTTCCTACCCCCGGTGTCGCGCTTAAATCGTTCCCCCCGGAAACGGGGGCCCGTTTTTTTGGTTCCTACCCCCGTTTTTTGGTTCCTACCACTGGTGTCACGCTTAAATGGGTCCCCCCTGAAACAGGACCCCGTTTTTTTGGATCCTACCCCCGTTTTTTGGTTTCCACCCCCGGTGTCGCGCTTAAATGGGTCCCCCCGGAAACGGGGGCCCATTTTTTTGGTTCCTACTCCCGTTTTTTGGTTCCTACCCCTGGTGTCACGCTTAAATGGGTCCCCCCGGAAACGGGGGCCCGTTTTTTGGGTTCCTACCCCCGTTTTTTTTGTTCTTACCCCCGGTGTGACGCTTAAAAGGGTCCCCCCGGAAACGGGGGCCCGTTTTTTTGTTTCCTACCCCCGTTTTTTGGTTCCTACCCCTGGTGTCACGCTTAAATGGGTCCCCCTGGAAACGGGACCCCGTTTTTTTGGTTCCTACCCCCGTTTTTTTGTTCCTACCCCCGGTGTCGCGCTTAAATGGGTCCCCCCGGAAACGGGGGCCCGTTTTTTTTGGTTCCTACCCCCGTTTTTTGGTTCCTACCCCCGGTGTCGCGCTTAAATGGGTCCCCCCGGAAACGGGGGCCCGTTTTTTTTGGTTCCTACCCCGTTTTTTGGTTCCTACCCCCGGTGTCGTGCTTAAATGGGTTCCCCCGGAAACGGGGGCCCGTTTTTTTGGTTCCTACCCCCGTTTTTTGGTTCCTAC
Source organism: Alligator mississippiensis (assembly GCF_030867095.1). Taxonomy (NCBI): domain Eukaryota; kingdom Metazoa; phylum Chordata; order Crocodylia; family Alligatoridae; genus Alligator; species Alligator mississippiensis. The sequence goes on from NW_026775398.1 coordinate 41,231, forward strand.
CCCCGGTGACGCGCTTAAATGGGTCCCCCCGGAAACGGGGGCCCGTTTTTTGGGTTCCTACCACCGTTTTTTGGTTCCTACACCTGGTGTCGCTATTAAATGGGTCCCCCCGGAAACGGGGCCCCTTTTTTTTGGTTCCTACCCCCGTTTTTTGGTTCCTACCCCCGGTGTCGCGCTTAAATCGTTCCCCCCGGAAACGGGGGCCCGTTTTTTTTGGTTCCTACCCCCATTTTTTGGTTCCTACCCCCGGTGTCAAGCTTAAATCGTTCCCCCCGGAAACGGGGGCCCGTTTTTTTGGTTCCTACCCCCGTTTATTGGTTCCTACCTCCGGTGTCGCGCTTAAATGGGTCCCCCCAGAAACGGGACGCCGTTTTTATGGTTCCTACCCCCGTTTTTTGGTTCCTACCCCCTGTGTCGCGCTTAAATGGGTCCCCCGGAAACAGGGGCCCATTTTTTTGGTTCCTACCCCCGTTTTTGGTTCCTACCCCTGGTGTCGCGCTTAAATGGGTCCCCCCGGAAACGGGGGCCCGTTTTTTTGGTTCCTACCCCCGTTTTTTGGTTCCTACCTCCGGTGTCGCGCTTAAATGGGTCCCCCCAGAAACGGGGGCCCGTTTTTTTGGTTCCTACCCCCGTTCCTAAGTTCCTACCCCCGGTGTCGCGCTTAAATGGGTCCCCCCGGAAACGGGGGCCCGTTTTTTTGGTTCCTACCCCCGTTTTTTGGTTCCTACCCCTGGTGTCACGCTTAAATGGGTCCCCCCTGAAACGGGACCCCGTTTTTTTGGTTCCTACCCCCGTTTTTTGGTTTCCACCCCCGGTGTCGCGCTTAAATGGGTCCCCCCGGAAACGGGGGCCCATTTTTTTGGTTCCTACTCCCGTTTTTTGGTTCCTACCACTGGTGTCACGCTTAAATGGGTCCCCCCGGAAACGGGGGCCCGTTTTTTGGGTTCCTACCCCCATTTTTTGGTTCCTACCCCCGGGTGTCGCGCTTAAATGGGTCCCCCCGGAAACGGGGGCCCGTTTTTTGGGTTCCTACCACCGTTCTTTGGTTCCTACCCCCGGTGTCGCAATTAAATGGGTCCCCCCGGAAACGGGGGCCCATTTTTTTGGTTCCTACCCCCGTTTTTTGGTTCCTACCTCCGGTGTCGCGCTTAAATGGGTCCCCCCGGAAACAGGGGCCCGTTTTTTTGGTTCCTACCCCCGTTTTTTGGTTCCTACCCCTGGTGTCACGCTTAAATGGGTCCCCCCGGAAACGGTACCCCGTTTTTTTGGTTCCTACCCCCGTTTTTTGGTTCCTACCCCCGGTGTCGCGCTTAAATGGGTCCCCCCGGAAACGGGGGGACCGTTTTTTTGGTTCCTACCCCCGTTTTTTGGTTACTACCCCCGGTGTCGCGCTTAAATGGCTCCCCCCGGAAACGGGGGCCTGCTTTTTTGGTTCCTACTCCCGTTTTTTGGTTCCTACCCCCCGGTGTCGCGCTTAAATCGTTCCCCCCAGAAACGGGGGCCAGTTTTTTTGGTTCCTACCCCCGTTTTTTGGTTCCTACCCCCGGTGTCGCGCTTAAATCGTTCCCCCCGGAAACGGGGGCCCGTTTTTTTGGTTCCTACCCCCGTTTATTGGTTCCTACCTCCGGTGTCGCGCTTAAATGGGTCCCCCCAGAAACGGGACGCCGTTTTTTATGGTTCCTACCCCCGTTTTTTGGTTCCTACCCCCTGTGTCGCGCTTAAATGGGTCCCCCGGAAACAGGGGCCCATTTTTTTGGTTCCTACCCCCGTTTTTGGTTCCTACCCCTGGTGTCGCGCTTAAATGGGTCCCCCCGGAAACGGGGGCCCATTTATTTGGTTCCTACCCCCGTTTTTTGGTTCCTACCTCCGGTGTCGCGCTTAAATGGGTCCCCCCGGAAACAGGGGCCCGTTTTTTTTGGTTCCTACCCCCGTTTTTTGGTTCCTACCCCTGGTGTCACGCTTAAATGGGTCCCCCCGGAAACGGTACCCCGTTTTTTTGGTTCCTACCCCCCGTTTTTTGGTTCCTACCCCCGGTGTCGCGCTTAAATGGGTCCCCCCGGAAACGGGGGACCGTTTTTTTGGTTCCTACCCCCGTTTTTTGGTTCCTACCCCCGGTGTCGCGCTTAAATGGGTCCCCCCAGAAACGGGGGCCCTTTTTTTGGTTCCTACCCCCGTTTTTAAGTTCCTACCCCCGGTGACGCGCTTAAATGGGTCCCCCCGGAAACGGGGGCCCGTTTTTTGGGTTCCTACCACCGTTTTTTGGTTCCTACACCTGGTGTCGCTATTAAATGGGTCCCCCCGGAAACGGGGCCCCTTTTTTTTTGGTTCCTACCCCCGTTTTTTGGTTCCTACCCCCGGTGTCGCGCTTAAATCGTTCCCCCCGGAAACGGGGGCCCGTTTTTTTGGTTCCTACCCCCATTTTTTGGTTCCTACCCCCGGTGTCACGCTTAAATGGGTCCCCCCGGAAACGGGGGCCCGTTTTTTTGGTTCCTACCCCCGTTTTTTGGTTCTTACCCCCGGTGTGACGCTTAAATGGGTCCCCCCGGAAACGGGGGGCCCGTTTTTTTGGTTCCGACCCCCGTTTTTTGGTTCCTACCCCCGGTGTCGCGCTTAAATGGGTCCCCCCGGAAACGGGACCCCGTTTTTTTGGTTCCTACCCCTGTTTTTTGGTTCCTACCCCCGGTGTCGCTCTTAAATGGGTCCCCCCAGAATCGGTGGCCCGTTTTTTTGGTTCCTACCCCCGTTTTTTGGTTCCTACCTCCGGTGACGCGCTTAAATGGGTCCCCCCAGAAACGGGACCCCGTTTTTTTGGTTCCTACCCCCGTTTTTTGGTTCCTACCCCCGGTGTCGCGCTTAAATGGGTCCCCCCGGAAACGGGGGGCCCATTTATTTGGTTCCTACCCCCGTTTTTTGGTTCCTACCTCCGGTGTCGCGCTTAAATGGGTCCCCCCGGAAACAGGGGCCCGTTTTTTTGGTTCCTACCCCCGTTTTCTGGTTCCTACCCCTGGTGTCACGCTTAAATGGGTCCCCCCGGAAACGGTACCCCGTTTTTTTGGTTCCTACCCCCGTTTTTTGGTTCCTACCCCCGGTGTCGCGCTTAAATGGGTCCCCCCGGAAACGGGGGCCTGTTTTTTTGGTTCCTACTCCCGTTTTTTGGTTCCTACCCCCGGTGTCGCGCTTAAATCGTTCCCCCCGGAAACGGGGGCCCGTTTTTTTGGTTCCTACCCCCGTTTTTTGGTTCCTACCCCCGGTGTCACGCTTAAATGGGTCCCCCCGGAAACGGGGGCCCGTTTTTTTTGGTTCCTACCCCCGTTTTTTGGTTCTTACCCCCGGTGTGACGCTTAAATGGGTCCCCCCGGAAACGGGGGCCCGTTTTTTTTGGTTCCGACCCCCGTTTTTTGGTTCCTACCCCCGGTGTCGCGCTTAAATGGGTCCCCCCGGAAACGGGACCCCGTTTTTTTGGTTCCTACCCCCGTTTTTTGGTTCCTACCCCCGGTGTCGCTCTTAAATGGGTCCCCCCAGAATCGGTGGCCCGTTTTTTTGGTTCCTACCCCCGTTTTTTTGGTTCCTACCTCCGGTGACGCGCTTAAATGGGTCCCCCCAGAAACGGGACCCCGTTTTTTTGGTTCCTACCCCCGTTTTTTGGTTCCTACCCCCGGTGTCGCGCTTAAATGGGTCCCCCCGGAAACGGGGGCCCATTTATTTGGTTCCTACCCCCGTTTTTTGGTTCCTACCTCCGGTGTCGCGCTTAAATGGGTCCCCCCGGAAACAGGGGCCCGTTTTTTTTGGTTCCTACCCCCGTTTTTTGGTTCCTACCCCTGGTGTCACGCTTAAATGGGTCCCCCCGGAAACGGTACCCCGTTTTTTTGGTTCCTACCCCCGTTTTTTGGTTCCTACCCCCGGTGTCGCGCTTAAATGGGTCCCCCCGGAAACGGGGGACCGTTTTTTTTGGTTCCTACCCCCGTTTTTTGGTTACTACCCCCGGTGTCGCGCTTAAATGGCTCCCCCCGGAAACGGGGGCCTGTTTTTTTGGTTCCTACTCCCGTTTTTGGTTCCTACCCCCGGTGTCGCGCTTAAATCGTTCCCCCCGGAAACGGGGGCCCGTTTTTTTGGTTCCTACCCCCGTTTTTTGGTTCCTACCCCTGGTGTCACGCTTAAATGGGTCCCCCCTGAAACAGGACCCCGTTTTTTTGGATCCTACCCCCGTTTTTTGGTTTCCACCCCCGGTGTCGCGCTTAAATGGGTCCCCCCGGAAACGGGGGCCCATTTTTTTGGTTCCTACTCCCGTTTTTTGGTTCCTACCCCTGGTGTCACGCTTAAATGGGTCCCCCCGGAAACGGGGGGCCCGTTTTTTGGGTTCCTACCCCCGTTTTTTTGTTCTTACCCCCGGTGTGACGCTTAAAAGGGTCCCCCCGGAAACGGGGGCCCGTTTTTTTGTTTCCTACCCCCGTTTTTTGGTTCCTACCCCTGGTGTCACGCTTAAATGGGTCCCCCTGGAAACGGGACCCCGTTTTTTTGGTTCCTACCCCCGTTTTTTTGTTCCTACCCCCGGTGTCGCGCTTAAATGGGTCCCCCCGGAAACGGGGGCCCGTTTTTTTGGTTCCTACCCCCGTTTTTTGGTTCCTACCCCCGGTGTCGCGCTTAAATGGGTCCCCCCGGAAACGGGGGCCCGTTTTTTTTGGTTCCTACCCCGTTTTTTGGTTCCTACCCCCGGTGTCGTGCTTAAATGGGTTCCCCCGGAAACGGGGGCCCGTTTTTTTGGTTCCTACCCCGTTTTTTGGTTCCTACCCCCGGTGACGCGCTTAAATGGGTCCCCCCGGAAACGGGGGCCCGTTTTTTGGGTTCCTACCACCGTTTTTTGGTTCCTACACCTGGTGTCGCTATTAAATGGGTCCCCCCGGAAACGGGGCCCCTTTTTTTTGGTTCCTACCCCCGTTTTTTGGTTCCTACCCCCGGTGTCGCGCTTAAATCGTTCCCCCCGGAAACGGGGGCCCGTTTTTTTGGTTCCTACCCCCATTTTTTGGTTCCTACCCCCGGTGTCAAGCTTAAATCGTTCCCCCCGGAAACGGGGGCCCGTTTTTTTGGTTCCTACCCCCGTTTATTGGTTCCTACCTCCGGTGTCGCGCTTAAATGGGTCCCCCCAGAAACGGGACGCCGTTTTTATGGTTCCTACCCCCGTTTTTTGGTTCCTACCCCCTGTGTCGCGCTTAAATGGGTCCCCCGGAAACAGGGGCCCATTTTTTTGGTTCCTACCCCCGTTTTTGGTTCCTACCCCTGGTGTCGCGCTTAAATGGGTCCCCCCGGAAACGGGGGCCCGTTTTTTTGGTTCCTACCCCCGTTTTTTGGTTCCTACCTCCGGTGTCGCGCTTAAATGGGTCCCCCCAGAAACGGGGGCCCGTTTTTTTGGTTCCTACCCCCGTTTTTAAGTTCCTACCCCCGGTGTCGCGCTTAAATGGGTCCCCCCGGAAACGGGGGCCCGTTTTTTTGGTTCCTACCCCCGTTTTTTGGTTCCTACCCCTGGTGTCACGCTTAAATGGGTCCCCCCTGAAACGGGACCCCGTTTTTTTGGTTCCTACCCCCGTTTTTTGGTTTCCACCCCCGGTGTCGCGCTTAAATGGGTCCCCCCGGAAACGGGGGCCCATTTTTTTGGTTCCTACTCCCGTTTTTTGGTTCCTACCACTGGTGTCACGCTTAAATGGGTCCCCCCGGAAACGGGGGCCCGTTTTTTGGGTTCCTACCCCCATTTTTTGGTTCCTACCCCCGGTGTCGCGCTTAAATGGGTCCCCCCGGAAACGGGGGCCCGTTTTTTGGGTTCCTACCACCGTTCTTTGGTTCCTACCCCCGGTGTCGCAATTAAATGGGTCCCCCCGGAAACGGGGGCCCATTTTTTTGGTTCCTACCCCCGTTTTTTGGTTCCTACCTCCGGTGTCGCGCTTAAATGGGTCCCCCCGGAAACAGGGGCCCGTTTTTTTGGTTCCTACCCCCGTTTTTTGGTTCCTACCCCTGGTGTCACGCTTAAAATGGGTCCCCCCGGAAACGGTACCCCGTTTTTTTGGTTCCTACCCCCGTTTTTTGGTTCCTACCCCCGGTGTCGCGCTTAAATGGGTCCCCCCGGAAACGGGGGACCGTTTTTTTGGTTCCTACCCCCGTTTTTTGGTTACTACCCCCGGTGTCGCGCTTAAATGGCTCCCCCCGGAAACGGGGGCCTGCTTTTTTGGTTCCTACTCCCGTTTTTTGGTTCCTACCCCCGGTGTCGCGCTTAAATCGTTCCCCCCAGAAACGGGGGCCAGTTTTTTTGGTTCCTACCCCCGTTTTTTGGTTCCTACCCCCGGTGTCGCGCTTAAATCGTTCCCCCCGGAAACGGGGGCCCGTTTTTTTGGTTCCTACCCCCGTTTATTGGTTCCTACCTCCGGTGTCGCGCTTAAATGGGTCCCCCCAGAAACGGGACACCGTTTTTATGGTTCCTACCCCCGTTTTTTGGTTCCTACCCCCTGTGTCGCGCTTAAATGGGTCCCCCGGAAACAGGGGCCCATTTTTTTGGTTCCTACCCCCGTTTTTGGTTCCTACCCCTGGTGTCGCGCTTAAATGGGTCCCCCCGGAAACGGGGGCCCGTTTTTTTTGGTTCCTACCCCCGTTTTTTTGGTTCCTACCTCCGGTGTCGCGCTTAAATGGGTCCCCCCAGAAACGGGGGCCCGTTTTTTTGGTTCCTACCCCCGTTTTTAAGTTCCTACCCCCGGTGACGCGCTTAAATGGGTCCCCCCGGAAACGGGGGCCCGTTTTTTGGGTTCCTACCACCGTTTTTTGGTTCCTACACCTGGTGTCGCTATTAAATGGGTCCCCCCGGAAACGGGGCCCCTTTTTTTTGGTTCCTACCCCCGTTTTTTGGTTCCTACCCCCGGTGTCGCGCTTAAATCGTTCCCCCCGGAAACGGGGGCCCGTTTTTTTGGTTCCTACCCCCATTTTTTGGTTCCTACCCCCGGTGTCACGCTTAAATGGGTCCCCCCGGAAACGGGGGCCCGTTTTTTTGGTTCCTACCCCCGTTTTTTGGTTCTTACCCCCGGTGTGACGCTTAAATGGGTCCCCCCGGAAACGGGGGGCCCGTTTTTTTGGTTCCGACCCCCGTTTTTTGGTTCCTACCCCCGGTGTCGCGCTTAAATGGGTCCCCCCGGAAACGGGACCCCGTTTTTTTGGTTCCTACCCCCGTTTTTTGGTTCCTACCCCCGGTGTCGCTCTTAAATGGGTCCCCCCGGAATCGGTGGCCCGTTTTTTTGGTTCCTACCCCCGTTTTTTGGTTCCTACCTCCGGTGACGCGCTTAAATGGGTCCCCCCAGAAACGGGACCCCGTTTTTTTGGTTCCTACTCCCGTTTTTTGGTTCCTACCCCCGGTGTCGCGCTTAAATGGGTCCCCCCGGAAACGGGGGCCCATTTATTTGGTTCCTACCCCCGTTTTTTGGTTCCTACCTCCGGTGTCGCGCTTAAATGGGTCCCCCCGGAAACAGGGGCCCGTTTTTTTGGTTCCTACCCCCGTTTTTTGGTTCCTACCCCTGGTGTCACGCTTAAATGGGTCCCCCCGGAAACGGTACCCCGTTTTTTTGGTTCCTACCCCCGTTTTTTGGTTCCTACCCCCGGTGTCGCGCTTAAATGGGTCCCCCCGGAAACGGGGGACCGTTTTTTTTGGTTCCTACCCCCGTTTTTTGGTTACTACCCCCGGTGTCGCGCTTAAATGGCTCCCCCCGGAAACGGGGGCCTGTTTTTTTGGTTCCTACTCCCGTTTTTTGGTTCCTACCCCCGGTGTCGCGCTTAAATCGTTCCCCCCGGAAACGGGGGCCCGTTTTTTTTGGTTCCTACCCCCGTTTTTTGGTTCCTACCCCTGGTGTCACGCTTAAATGGGTCCCCCCTGAAACAGGACCCCGTTTTTTTGGATCCTACCCCCGTTTTTTGGTTTCCACCCCCGGTGTCGCGCTTAAATGGGTCCCCCCGGAAACGGGGGCCCATTTTTTTGGTTCCTACTCCCGTTTTTTGGTTCCTACCCCTGGTGTCACGCTTAAATGGGTCCCCCCGGAAACGGGGGCCCGTTTTTTGGGTTCCTACCCCCGTTTTTTTGTTCTTACCCCCGGTGTGACGCTTAAAAGGGTCCCCCCGGAAACGGGGGCCCGTTTTTTTGTTTCCTACCCCCGTTTTTTGGTTCCTACCCCTGGTGTCACGCTTAAATGGGTCCCCCTGGAAACGGGACCCCGTTTTTTTGGTTCCTACCCCCGTTTTTTTGTTCCTACCCCCGGTGTCGCGCTTAAATGGGTCCCCCCGGAAACGGGGGCCCGTTTTTTTGGTTCCTACCCCCGTTTTTTGGTTCCTACCCCCGGTGTCGCGCTTAAATGGGTCCCCCCGGAAACGGGGGCCCGTTTTTTTTTGGTTCCTACCCCGTTTTTTGGTTCCTACCCCCGGTGTCGTGCTTAAATGGGTTCCCCCGGAAACGGGGGCCCGTTTTTTTGGTTCCTACCCCCGTTTTTTGGTTCCTACCCCCGGTGACGCGCTTAAATGGGTCCCCCCGGAAACGGGGGCCCGTTTTTTGGGTTCCTACCACCGTTTTTTGGTTCCTACACCTGGTGTCGCTATTAAATGGGTCCCCCCCGGAAACGGGGCCCCTTTTTTTTGGTTCCTACCCCCGTTTTTTGGTTCCTACCCCCGGTGTCGCGCTTAAATCGTTCCCCCCGGAAACGGGGGCCCGTTTTTTTGGTTCCTACCCCCATTTTTTGGTTCCTACCCCCGGTGTCGCGCTTAAATCGTTCCCCCCGGAAACGGGGGCCCGTTTTTTTTGGTTCCTACCCCCGTTTATTGGTTCCTACCTCCGGTGTCGCGCTTAAATGGGTCCCCCCAGAAACGGGACGCCGTTTTTATGGTTCCTACCCCCCGTTTTTTGGTTCCTACCCCCTGTGTCGCGCTTAAATGGGTCCCCCGGAAACAGGGGCCCATTTTTTTGGTTCCTACCCCCGTTTTTGGTTCCTACCCCTGGTGTCGCGCTTAAATGGGTCCCCCCGGAAACGGGGGCCCGTTTTTTTGGTTCCTACCCCCGTTTTTTGGTTCCTACCTCCGGTGTCGCGCTTAAATGGGTCCCCCCAGAAACGGGGGCCCGTTTTTTTGGTTCCTACCCCCGTTTTTAAGTTCCTACCCCCGGTGTCGCGCTTAAATGGGTCCCCCCGGAAACGGGGGCCCGTTTTTTTGGTTCCTACCCCCGTTTTTTGGTTCCTACCCCTGGTGTCACGCTTAAATGGGTCCCCCCTGAAACGGGACCCCGTTTTTTTGGTTCCTACCCCCGTTTTTTGGTTTCCACCCCCGGTGTCGCGCTTAAATGGGTCCCCCCGGAAACGGGGGCCCATTTTTTTGGTTCCTACTCCCGTTTTTTGGTTCCTACCACTGGTGTCACGCTTAAATGGGTCCCCCCGGAAACGGGGGCCCGTTTTTTGGGTTCCTACCCCCATTTTTTGGTTCCTACCCCCGGTGTCGCGCTTAAATGGGTCCCCCCGGAAACGGGGGCCCGTTTTTTGGGTTCCTACCACCGTTCTTTGGTTCCTACCCCCGGTGTCGCAATTAAATGGGTCCCCCCGGAAACGGGGGCCCTTTTTTTGGTTCCTACCCCCGTTTTTTGGTTCCTACCCCCGGTGTCGCGCTTAAATCGTTCCCCCCCGGAAACGGGGGCCCGTTTTTTTGGTTCCTACCCCCATTTTTTGGTTCCTACCCCCGGTGTCGCGCTTAAATGGGTCCCCCCGGAAACGGGGTCCCGTTTTTTTGGTTTCTACCCCCGTTTTTTAGTTCCTACCCCCGGTGTCGCGCTTAAATGGGTCCCCCCGGAAACGGGGGACCGTTTTTTTGGTTCCTACCCCCGTTTTTTGGTTCTTACCCCCGGTGTGACGCTTAAAAGGGTCCCCCCGAAACGGGGGCCCGTTTTTTTGGTTCCTACCCCCATTTTTTGGTTCCTACCCCTGGTGTCACGCTTAAATGGGTCCCCCCGGAAACGGGACCCCGTTTTTTTGGTTCCTACCCCCGTTTTTGGTTCCTACCCCTGGTGTCGCGCTTAAATGGGTCCCCCCGGAAACGGGGGGCCCGTTTTTTTGGTTCCTACCCCGTTTTTTGGTTCGTACCCCCCGGTGTCGCGCTTAAATGGGTTCCCCCGGAAACGGGGGCCCGTTTTTTTGGTTCCTACCCCCGTTTTTTGGTTCCTACCCCCGGTGACGCGCTTAAATGGGTCCCCCCGGAAACGGGGGCCCGTTTTTTGGGTTCCTACCACCGTTTTTTCGTTCCTACACCCGGGTCGCTATTAAATGGGTCCCCCCGGAAACGGGGGCCCGTTTTTTTGGTTCCTACCCCCGTTTTTTGGTTCCTACCCCCGGTGTCGCGCTTAAATCGTTCCCCAAGGAAACGGGGGCCCGTTTTTTTGGTTCCTACCCCCATTTTTTGGTTCCTACCTCCGGTGTCGCGCTTAAATGGGTCCCCCCGGAAACAGGGGCCCGTTTTTTTGGTTCCTACCCCCGTTTTTTGGTTCCTACCCCTGGTGTCACGCTTAAATGGGTCCCCCCGGAAACGGTACCCCGTTTTTTTGGTTCCTACCCCCGTTTTTTGGTTCCTACCCCCGGTGTCGCGCTTAAATGGGCCCCCCCGGAAACGGGGGCCCGTTTTTTTGGTTCCTACCCCCGTTTTTTGGTTCCTACCCCCCGGTGTCGCGCTTAAATGGGTCCCCCCGGAAACGGGGGCCCGTTTTTTGGGTTCCTACCCCCGTTTTTTGGTTCCTACCCCCGGTGTCGCAATTAAATGGGTCCCCCCGGAAACAGGGGCCGGTTTTTTTGGTTCCTAACCCCGTTTTTTGGTTCCTACCCCCGGTGTCGCGCTTAAATCGTTCCCCCCGGAAACGGGGGCCCGTTTTTTTGGTTCCTACCCCCATTTTTTGGTTCCTACCCCCGGTGCCGCGCTTAAATGGGTCCCCCCGGAAACGGGGGCCCGTTTTTTTGGTTCCTACCCCCGTTTTTTGGTTCTTACCCCCGGTGTGACGCTTAAATGGGTCCCCCCGGAAACGGGGGCCCGTTTTTTTGGTTCCGACCCCCGTTTTTTGGTTCCTACCCCCGGTGTCGCGCTTAAATGGGTCCCCCCGGAAACGGGACCCCGTTTTTTTGGTTCCTACCCCCGTTTTTTGGTTCCTACCCCCGGTGTCGCGCTTAAATGGGTCCCCCCAGAATCGGTGGCCTGTTTTTTTGGTTCCTACCCCCGTTTTTTGGTTCCTACCTCCGGTGACGCGCTTAAATGGGTCCCCCCAGAAACGGGACCCCGTTTTTTTGGTTCCTACCCCCGTTTTTTGGTTCCTACCCCCGGTGTCGCGCTTAAATGGGTCCCCCCGGAAACGGGGGCCCATTTTTTTGGTTCCTACCCCCGTTTTTTGGTTCCTACCTCCGGTGTCGCGCTTAAATGGGTCCCCCCGGAAACAGGGGCCCCGTTTTTTTGGTTCCTACCCCCGTTTTTTGGTTCCTACCCCTGGTGTCACGCTTAAATGGGTCCCCCCGGAAACGGTACCCCCCGTTTTTTTGGTTCCTACCCCCGTTTTTTGGTTCCTACCCCCGGTGTCGCGCTTAAATGGGTCCCCCCGGAAACGGGGGACCGTTTTTTTGGTTCCTACCCCCGTTTTTTGGTTACTACCCCCGGTGTCGCGCTTAAATGGCTCCCCCCGGAAACGGGGGCCTGCTTTTTTGGTTCCTACTCCCGTTTTTTGGTTCCTACCCCCGGTGTCGCGCTTAAATCGTTCCCCCCAGAAACGGGGGCCAGTTTTTTTGGTTCCTACCCCCGTTTTTTGGTTCCTACCCCCGGTGTCGCGCTTAAATCGTTCCCCCCGGAAACGGGGGCCCGTTTTTTTGGTTCCTACCCCCGTTTATTGGTTCCTACCTCCGGTGTCGCGCTTAAATGGGTCCCCCCAGAAACGGGACGCCGTTTTTATGGTTCCTACCCCCGTTTTTTGGTTCCTACCCCCTGTGTCGCGCTTAAATGGGTCCCCCGGAAACAGGGGCCCATTTTTTTGGTTCCTACCCCCGTTTTTGGTTCCTACCCCTGGTGTCGCGCTTAAATGGGTCCCCCCGGAAACGGGGGCCCGTTTTTTTGGTTCCTACCCCCGTTTTTTGGTTCCTACCTCCGGTGTCGCGCTTAAATGGGTCCCCCCAGAAACAGGGGCCCGTTTTTTTGGTTCCTACCCCCGTTTTTAAGTTCCTACCCCCGGTGTCGCGCTTAAATGGGTCCCCCCGGAAACGGGGGCCCGTTTTTTTGGTTCCTACCCCCCGTTTTTGGTTCCTACCCCTGGTGTCACGCTTAAATGGGTCCCCCCTGAAACGGGACCCCGTTTTTTTGGTTCCTACCCCCCGTTTTTTGGTTTCCACCCCCGGTGTCGCGCTTAAATGGGTCCCCCCGGAAACGGGGGCCCATTTTTTTGGTTCCTACTCCCGTTTTTTGGTTCCTACCACTGGTGTCACGCTTAAATGGGTCCCCCCGGAAACGGGGGCCCGTTTTTTGGGTTTCTACCCCCGTTTTTTGGTTCCTACCCCCGGTGTCGCGCTTAAATGGGTCTCCCCGGAAACGGGGGCCCGTTTTTTTGGTTCCTACCCCCGTTTTTTGGTTCTTACCCCCGGTGTGACGCTTAAATAGGTCCCCCCGGAAACGGGGGCCCCGTTTTTTTGGTTCCTACCCCCGTTTTTTGGTTCCTACCCCTGGTGTCACGCTTAAATGGGTCCCCCCGGAAACGGGACCCCGTTTTTTTTGGTTCCTACCCCCGTTTTTTGGTTCCTACCCCTGGTGTCGCGCTTAAATGGGCCCCCCCGGAAACGGGGGCCCGTTTTTTTGGTTCCTACCCCTGTTTTTTGGTTCCTACCCCCCGGTGTCGCGCTTAAATGGGTCCCCCCGGAAACGGGGGCCCGTTTTTTTTGGTTCCTACTCCCGTTTTTTGGTTCCTACCCCCGGTGTCACGCTTAAATGGGTA
>NW_026775399.1:0-77720 GCF_030867095.1 Alligator mississippiensis
TAAACGGGGGCCCGTTTTTTTGGTTCCTACCCCCGTTTTTTGGTTCCTACCCCCGGTGTCGCGCTTAAATGGGTCCCCCCGGAAACGGGGGCCCGTTTTTTTGGTTCCTACCACCCGTTTTTTGGTTCCTACCCCTGTGTCGCGCTTAAATGGGTCCCCCCAGAAACGGGGACCCGTTTTTTTTGGTTCCTACCCCCGTTTTCTGGTTCCTACCCCCAGTGTCGCGCTTCAATGGGTCCCCCCCGGAAACGGGGGCCCCGTTTTTTTTGGTTCCTACCCCCGTTTTTTGGTTCCTACCCCCGGTGTCGCGCTTAAATGGGTCCCCCCGGAAACGGGGGCCCGTTTTTTTGGGTTCCTACCCCCGTTTTTTGGTTCCTACCCCCGGTGTCGCGCTTAAATGGGTCCCCCCGGAAACGGGGGCCCGTTTTTTTGGTTCCTACCCCCGTTTTTTGGTTCCTACCCCCGGTGTCGCGCTTAAATGGGTCCCCCCGGAAACGGGGGCCCATTTTTTTGGTTCCTACCCCCCTTTTTTGGTTCCTACCCCCGGTGTCGCGCTGAAATGGGTCCCCCCGGAAACAGGGGCCGTTTTTTTGGTTCCTACCCCCATTTTTTCGTTCCTACCCCCGGTGTCGCGTTTAAAATGGGTCCCCAAGGAAACGGGGGCCCGTTTTTTTTGGTTCCTACCCCCGTTTTTTGGTTCCTACCCCCGGTGTCGCGCTTCAATGGGTCCCCCCGGAAACGGGGGCCCATTTTTTTGGTTCCCTACCCCCCGTTTTTTGGTTCCTACCCCCCGTGTCGCGCTTAAATGGGTTCCCCCCGGAAACGGGGGCCCGTTTTTTTTGGTTCCTACCCCCGTTTTTTGCTTCCTACCCCCCGGTGACGCACTTCAATGGTTCCCCCGGAAACGGGGGCCCGTTTTTTTTGGTTCCTACCCCCGTTTTTTGGTTCCTACCCCCGGTGTCGCGCTTAAATGGGTCCCCCCGGAAACGGGGGCCCGTTTTTTGGTTCCTACCCCCGTTTTTTGGTTCCTACCCCCGGTGTCGCGCTTAAATGGGTCCCCCCGGAAACGGGGGCCCGTTTTTTTGGTTCCTACCCCCGTTTTTTGGTTCCTACCCCCGGTGTCGCGCTTAAATGGTCCCCCCGGAAACGGGGGCCCGTTTTTTTTGGTTCCTACCCCCGTTTTTTGGTTCCTACCCCTGTGTCGCGCTTAAATGGGTCCCCCCCGGAAACGGGGACCCGTTTTTTTTGGTTCCTACCCCCGTTTTCTGGTTCCTACCCCCAGTGTCGCGCTTCAATGGGTCCCCCCGGAAACGGGGGCCCGTTTTTTTTGGTTCCTACCCCGTTTTTGGTTCCTACCCCCGGTGTCGCGCTTAAATGGGTCCCCCCGGAAACGGGGGCCCGTTTTTTTGGTTCCAACCCCCGTTTTTTGGTTCCTACCCCCGGTGTCGCGCTTAAATGGGTCCCCCCGGAAACGGGGGCCCGTTTTTTTGTTCCTACCCCCGTTTTTTGGTTCCTACCCCCGGTGTCGCGGCTTAAATGGGTCCCCCCGGAAACGGGGGCCCATTTTTTTGGTTCCTACCCCCCTTTTTTGGTTCCTAACCCCGGTGTCGCGCTTAAATGGTCCCCCCGGAAAACGGGGGGCCCGTTTTTTTGTTTCCTACCCCCGTTTTTTGGTTCCTACCCCCGGTGTCGCGCTTAAATGGGTCCCCCCCGGAAACGGGGGCCCGTTTTTTTGGTTCCTACCCCCGTTTTTTGGTTCCTACCCCCGGTGTCGCGCTTAAATGGGTCCCCCCGGAAACGGGGACCGTTTTTTTTGGTTCCTACCACCGTTTTTTGGTTCCTACCCCCGGTGTCGCGCTTAAATGGTCCCCCCGGAAACGGGGGCCCTTTTTTTGGTTCCTACCCCCTATTTTTGGTTCCTACCCCCGGTGTCGCGCTTAAATGGGTCCCCCCGGAAACGGGGGCCCGTTTTTTTGGTTCCTACCCCCGTATTTTGGTTCCTACCCCCCGGTGTCGCGCTTAAATGGGTCCCCCCGGAAACGGGGGCCCATTTTTTTGGTTCCTACCCCCCTTTTTTGGGTCCTACCCCCGGTGTCGCGCTTAAATGGGTCCCCCGGAAACGGGGGCCCGTTTTTTTGGTTCCTACCCCCGTTTTTTGGTTCCTACCCCCGGTGTCACGCTTAAATGGGTCCCACCGGAAACTGGGGCCCGTGCTTTTGGTTCCTACCCCGGTGTCGCGCTTAAATGGGTCCCCCCGGAAACAGGGCCCGTTTTTTTGGTTCCTAGCCCCGTTTTTTGCTTCCTACCCCCGGTGACGCGCTTAAATGGGTCCTCCCGGAAACGGGGGCCCGTTTTTTTTGGTTCCTACCTCCGTTTTTTGGTTCCTACCCCCGGTGTCGCGCTTAAATGGGTCCCCCCGGAAACGTGGCCCCTTTTTTCGTTCCTACCCCCGTTTTTTGGTTCCTACCCCCGGTGTCACGCTTAAATGGGTCCCCCCGGAAACGGGGGCCCGTTTTTTTGGTTCCTACCCCCGTTTTTGGTTCCTACCCCCGGTGTCGAGCTTAAATGGGTCCCCCCCGGAAACGGGGGCCCCGTTTTTTTGATTCCTACACCCGTTTTTTGGTCCTACCCCCGGTGTCGCGCTTCAATGGGTCCCCCCGGAAACGGGGGCCCGTTTTTTTTGGTTCCTACCCCCGTTTTTTGGTTCCCTACCCCCGGTGAAGCGCTTAAATGGGTCCCCCCGGAAACGGGGGCCCGTTTTTTTGGTTCCTACCCCCGTTTTTTGGTTCCTACCCCGGTGTCACGCTTAAATGGGTCCCCCCGGAAAGGGGGGCCCGTTTTTTTGGTTCCTACCCCCGTTTTTTGGTTCCTACCCCCCGTGTCGCGCTAAATGGGTCCCCCCGGAAAGTGGGGCCCGTTTTTTTTGGTTCCTACCCCCGTTTTTTGGTTCCTACCCCCGGTGTCGCGCTTAAATGGGTCCCCCCGGAAACGGGGGCCGTTTTTTTGGTTCCTACCCCCCGTTTTTTGGTTCCTACCCCCGGTGTCGCGCTTAAATGGGTCCCCCCGGAAACGGGGGCCCGTTTTTTTGGTTCCTACCCCCCTTTTTTGGTTCCTACCCCCGGTGTCGCGCTTAAATGGTCCCCCCGGAAACGGGGGCCCGTTTTTTTGGTTCCTACCCCCCTTTTTGGTTCCTACCCCCGGTGTCGCGCTTAAATGGGTCCCCCACCGGAAACGGGGGCCCGTTTTTTTTGGTTCCTACCCCCCTTTTTTGGTTCCTACCCCCGGTGTCGCGCTTAAATGGGTCCCCCGGAAACGGGGGCCCGTTTTTTTTGGTTCCTACCCCCGTTTTTTGGTTCCTACCCCCGGTGTCGCGCTTAAATGGGTCCCCCCGGAAACGGGGGCCCGTTTTTTTGGTTCCTACCCCCCTTTTTTGGTTCCTAACCCCGGTGTCGCGCTTAAATGGGTCCCCCGGAAACGGGGGCCCGTTTTTTTGGTTCCTACCCCCGTTTTTTGGTTCCTACCCCCCGGTGTCGCGCTTAAATGGGTCCCCCCGGAAACGGGGGCCCGTTTTTTTGGTTCCTACCCCTGTTTTTTGGTTCCTACTCCCGGTGTCGCGCTTAAATGGGTCCCCCCGGAAACGGGGGCACGTTTTTTTGGTTCCTACCCCCGTTTTTTGGTTCCTACCCCCGGTGTCGCGCTTAAATGGGTCCCCCCGGAAACGGGGGCCCCGTTTTTTTGGTTCCTACCCCCGTTCTTTGGTTCCTACCCCCGGTGTCGCGCTTAAATTTGTCCCCCGGAAACGGGGGCCCGTTTTTTTGGTTTCCTTACCCCCCCCGTTTTTTGGTTCCTACCCCCCGGTGTCGCGCTTAAATGGGTCCCCCCGGAAACGGGGGCCCTTTTTTTGGTTCCTACCCCCGTTTTTTGGTTCCTACCCCCGGTGTCGCGCTTAAATGGGTCCCCCCGGAAACGGGGGCCCGTTTTTTTTGGTTCCTACCCCTGTTTTTTGGTTCCTACCCCCGGTGTCGCGCTTAAATGGGTCCCCCGGAAACGGGGGCCCATTTTTTTGGTTCCTACCCCCCTTTTTTGGTTCCTACCCCCGGTGTCGCGCTTAAATGGGTCCCCCCGGAAACGGGGGCCCGTTTTTTTGGTTCCTAGCCCCGTTTTTTGCTTCCTACCCCCGGTGACGCGCTTAAATGGGTCCTCCCGGAAACGGGGGCCCGTTTTTTTGGTTCCTACCTCCGTTTTTTGGTTCCTACCCCGGTGTCGCGCTTAAATGGGTCCTCCCGGAAACGGGGGCCCATTTTTTTTGGTTCCTACCCCCCTTTTTTGGTTCCTACCCCCGGTGTCGCGCTTAAATGGGTCCCCCCGGAAACGGGGGCCCGTTTTTTTGGTTCCTAGCCCCGTTTTTTGCTTCTACCCCCGGTGACGCGCTTAAATGGGTCCTCCCGGAAACGGGGGCCCGTTTTTTTGGTTCCTACCTCCGTTTTTTGGTTTCCTACCCCGGTGTCGCGCTTAAATGGGTCCTCCCGGAAACGGGGGCCCGTTTTTTTGGTTCCTACCCCTGGTGTCGCGCTTAAATGGGTCCCCCCGGAAACGGGGGCCCGTTTTTTTGGTTCCTACCCCGGTTTTTTGGTTCATAACCCCGGTGTCGCGCTTAAATGGGTCCCCCCGGAAACGGGGGCCCGTTTTTTGGGTTCCTACCCCCGTTTTTTGGTTCCTACCCCCGGTGTCGCGCTTAAATGGGTCCCCCTGGAAACGGGGGCTCGTTTTTTTGGTTCCTACCCCCGTTTTTTGGTCCTACCCCCGGTGTCGCACTTAAATGGGTCCCCCCGGAAACGGGGGCCCGTTTTTTTTGGTTCCTACCCCAGTTTTTTGGTTCCTACCCCCGGTGTCGCGCTTAAATGGGTCCCCCCGGAAACGGGGGCCCGTTTTTTTGGTTCCTACCCCCGTTTTTTGTTCCTACCCCCGGTGTCACGCTTAATGGGTCCCCCCCGGAAACAGGGGCTCGTTTTTTTGGTTCCTACCCCCGTTTTTTGGTTCCTACCCCCGGTGACGCGCTTAAATGGGTCCCCCCGGAAACGGGGGCCCGTTTTTTTGGTTCCTACCCCCGTTTTTTGGTTCCTACCCCCGGTGTCGCGCTTAAATGGGTTCCCCCCGGAAACGGGGGCCCGTTTTTTTTGGTTCCTACCCCCCGTTTTTTGTTCCTACCCCCGGTGTCGCGCTTAAATGGGTCCCCCCGGAAACGGGGGCCCGTTTTTTTGGTTCCTACCCCCGTTTTTTGGTTCCTACCCCCGGTGTCGCGCTTAAATGGGTCCCCCCGGAAACGGGGGCCCGTTTTTTTGGTTCCTACCCCCGTTTTTTTGGTTCCTACCCCCGGTGTCGCGCTTCAATGGGTCCCCCCGGAAACAGGGGCCCATTTTTTTGGTTCCTACCCCCGTTTTTTGGTTCCTACCCCCCGGTGTCGCGCTTAAATGGGTTCCCCCCGGAAACGGGGGCCCGTTTTTTTGGTTCCTACCCCCGTTTTTTGCTTCCTTCCCCCCGGTGACGCGCTTCAATGGTTCCCCCTGGAAACGGGGCCCCGTTTTTTTGGTTCCTACCCCCGTTTTTTGGTTCCTACCCCCGGGTCGCGCTTAAATGGGTCCCCCCGGAAACGGGGGCCCGTTTTTTTTGGTTCCTACCCCGGTTTTTTTGGTTCATAACCCCGGTGTCGCGCTTAAATGGGTCCCCCCGGAAACGGGGGCCCGTTTTTTTGGGTTCCTACCCCCGTTTTTTTGGTTCCTACCCCCGGTGTCGCGCTTAAATGGGTCCCCCTGGAAACGGGGGCTCGTTTTTTTGGTTCCTACCCCCGTTTTTTGGTTCCTACCCCCGGTGTCGCGCTTAAATGGGTCCCCCCGGAAACGGGGGCCCATTTTTTTGGGTTCCTACCCCCCTTTTTTGGTTCCTAACCCCGGTGTCGCGCTTAAATGGGTCCCCCCGGAAACGGGGGCCCGTTTTTTTGGTTCCTACCCCCGTTTTTTGGTTCCTACCCCCGGTGTCGCGCTTAAATGGGTCCCCCCGGAAACGGGGGCCCTTTTTTTGGTTCCTACCCCCGTTTTTTGGTTCCTACTTCCGGTGTCGCGCTTAAATGGGTTCCCCCGGAAACGGGGGCCGGTTTTTTTGGTTCCTACCCCCGTTTTTTGGTTCCTACCCCCGGTGTCGCGCTTCAATGGGTCCCCCCGGAAATGGGGGCCCGTTTTTTTGGTTCCTACCCCCGTTTTTTGGTTCCTACCCCCGGTGTCGCGCTTAAATGGGTCCCCCCGGAAACGGGGGCCCGTTTTTTTGGTTCCTACCCCCGTTTTTTGGTTCCTACCCCCGGTGTCGCGCTTAAATGGGTTCCCCCGGAAACGGGGGCCCGTTTTTTTGGTTCCTACCCCCGTTTTTTGGTTCCTACCCCCGGTGTCGCGCTTAAATGGGTCCCCCCGGAAACGGGGGCCCATTTTTTGGGTTCCTACCCCCCCTTTTTTGGTTCCTAACCCCGGTGTCGCGCTTAAATGGGTCCCCCCGGAAACGGGGGCCCGTTTTTTTGGTTCCTACCCCCGTTTTTTGGTTCCTACCCCCGGTGTCGCGCTTAAATGGGTCCCCCCGGAAACGGGGGCCCGTTTTTTTGGTTCCTACCCCCCTTTTTTGGTTCCTACCCCCGGTGTCGCGCTTAAATGGGTCCCCCCGGAAACGGGGGCCCGTTTTTTTGGTTCCTACCCCCCTTTTTTGGTTCCTACCCCCGGTGTCGCGCTTAAATGGGTCCCCCCGGAAACGGGGGCCCGTTTTTTTGGTTCCTACCCCCGTTTTTTGGTTCCTACCCCCGGTGTCGCGCTTCAATGGGTCCCCCCGGAAACGGGGGCCCGTTTTTTTGGTTCCTACCCCCGTTTTTTGGTTCCTACCCCCGGTGTCGCGCTTAAATGGGTCCCCCCGGAAACGGGGGCCCGTTTTTTTGGTTCCTACCCCCGTTTTTTGGTTCCTACCCCCGGTGTCGCGCTTAAATGGGTCCCCCCGGAAACGGGGGCCCGTTTTTTTGGTTCCTACCCCCGTTTTTTGGTTCCTACCCCCGGTGTCGCGCTTAAATTGGTCCCCCCGGAAAGGGGGGCCCGTTTTTTTTCGTTCCTACCCCCGTTTTTTGGTTCCTACCCCCGGTGTCGCGCTTAAATGGGTCCCCACGGAAACGGGGGCCCGTTTTTTTGGTTCCTACCCCCGTTTTTTGGTTCCTACCCCCGGTGTCGCGCTTAAATGTGTCCCCCCGGAAACGGGGGCCCGTTTTTTTGGTTCCTACCCCCGTTTTTTGGTTCCTACCCCCGGTGTCGCGCTTAAATGGGTCCCCCCGGAAACGGGGGCCCGTTTTTTTGGTTCCTACCCCCGTTTTTTGGTTCCTACCCCTGTGTCGCCCCTAAATGTGTCCCCCCGGAAACGGGGACCCGTTTTTTTGGTTCCTACCCCCGTTTTCTGGTTCCTACCCCCAGTGTCGCGCTTCAATGGGTCCCCCCGGAAACGGGGGCCCGTTTTTTTGGTTCCTACCCCCCTTTTTTGGTTCCTACCCCCCGGTGTCGCGCTTAAATGGGTCCCCCCCGGAAACGGGGGCCCGTTTTTTTGGTTCCTACCCCCGTTTTTTGGTTCCTACCCCCGGTGTCGCGCTTAAATGGGTCCCCCCGGAAACGGGGGCCCGTTTTTTTGGTTCCTACCCCCGTTTTTTGGTTCCTACCCCCGGTGTCGCGCTTAAATGGGTCCCCCCGGAAACGGGGGCCCATTTTTTTGGGTTCCTACCCCCCTTTTTTGGTTCCTAACCCCGGTGTCGCGCTTAAATGGGTCCCCCCGGAAACGGGGGCCCGTTTTTTTTGGTTCCTACCCCCCGTTTTTTGGTTCCTACCCCCGGTGTCGCGCTTAAATGGGTCCCCCCCGGAAACGGGGGCCCTTTTTTTGGTTTCCTACCCCCGTTTTTTGGTTCCTACTTCCGGTGTCGCGCTTAAATGGGTTCCCCCGGAAACGGGGGCCGGTTTTTTTGGTTCCTACCCCCGTTTTTTGGTTCCTACCCCCGGTGTCGCGCTTCAATGGGTCCCCCCGAAATGGGGGCCCGTTCTTTTTTGGTTCCTACCCCCGTTTTTTGGTTCCTACCCCCGGGTCGCGCTTAAATGGGTCCCCCCGGAAACGGGGGCCCGTTTTTTTGGTTCCTACCCCCGTTTTTTGGTTCCTACCCCCGGTGTCGCGCTTAAATGGGTTCCCCGGAAACGGGGGCCCGTTTTTTGGTTCCTACCCCCGTTTTTTGGTTCCTACCCCCGGTGTCGCGCTTAAATGGGTCCCCCCGGAAACGGGGGCCCATTTTTTGGGTCCTACCCCCCCTTTTTTTGGTTCCTAACCCCGGTGTCGCGCTTAAATGGGTCCCCCCGGAAACGGGGGCCCGTTTTTTTGGTTCCTACCCCCGTTTTTTGGTTCCTACCCCCCGGTGTCGCGCTTAAATGGGTCCCCCCGGAAACGGGGGCCCGTTTTTTTTGGTTCCTACCCCCCTTTTTTGGTTCCTACCCCCGGTGTCGCGCTTAAATGGGTCCCCCCGGAAACGGGGGCCCGTTTTTTTGGTTCCTACCCCCCTTTTTTGGTTCCTACCCCCGGTGTCGCGCTTAAATGGGTCCCCCCGGAAACGGGGGCCCGTTTTTTTGGTTCCTACCCCCGTTTTTTGGTTCCTACCCCCGGTGTCGCGCTTCAATGGGTCCCCCCGGAAACGGGGGCCCGTTTTTTTGGTTCCTACCCCCGTTTTTTGGTTCCTACCCCCGGTGTCGCGCTTAAATGGGTCCCCCCGGAAACGGGGGCCCGTTTTTTTTGGTTCCTACCCCCGTTTTTTGGTTCCTACCCCCGGTGTCGCGCTAAATGGGTCCCCCCGGAAACGGGGGCCCGTTTTTTTTGGTTCCTACCCCCCGTTTTTTGGTTCCTACCCCCGGTGTCGCGCTTAAATTGGTCCCCCCGGAAAGGGGGGCCCGTTTTTTTTCGTTCCTACCCCCGTTTTTTGGTTCCTACCCCCGGTGTCGCGCTTAAATGGGTCCCCACGGAAACGGGGGCCCGTTTTTTTGGTTCCTACCCCCGTTTTTTGGTTCCTACCCCCGGTGTCGCGCTTAAATGTGTCCCCCCGGAAACGGGGGCCCGTTTTTTTGGTTCCTACCCCCGTTTTTTGGTTCCTACCCCCGGTGTCGCGCTTAAATGGGTCCCCCCGGAAACGGGGGCCCGTTTTTTTGGTTCCTACCCCCGTTTTTTGGTTCCTACCCCTGTGTCGCCCCTAAATGTGTCCCCCCGGAAACGGGGACCCGTTTTTTTGGTTCCTACCCCCGTTTTCTGGTTCCTACCCCCAGTGTCGCGCTTCAATGGGTCCCCCCGGAAACGGGGGCCCGTTTTTTTGGTTCCTACCCCCCTTTTTTGGTTCCTACCCCCCGGTGTCGCGCTTAAATGGGTCCCCCCGGAAACGGGGGCCCGTTTTTTTGGTTCCTACCCCCGTTTTTTGGTTCCTACCCCCGGTGTCGCGCTTAAATGGGTCCCCCCGGAAACGGGGGCCCGTTTTTTTGGTTCCTACCCCCGTTTTTTGGTTCCTACCCCCGGTGTCGCGCTTAAATGGGTCCCCCCGGAAACGGGGGCCCATTTTTTTGGTTCCTACCCCCCTTTTTTGGTTCCTAACCCCGGTGTCGCGCTTAAATGGGTCCCCCCGGAAACGGGGGCCCGTTTTTTTGGTTCCTACCCCCGTTTTTTGGTTCCTACCCCCGGTGTCGCGCTTAAATGGGTCCCCCCGGAAACGGGGGCCCGTTTTTTTGGTTCCTACCCCCGTTTTTTGGTTCCTACCCCCGGTGTCGCGCTTAAATGGGTCCCCCCGGAAACGGGGGACCGTTTTTTTGGTTCCTACCACCGTTTTTTGGTTCCTACCCCCGGTGTCGCGCTTAAATGGGTCCCCCCGGAAACGGGGGCCCTTTTTTTGGTTCCTACCCCCTTTTTTTGGTTCCTACCCCCGGTGTCGCGCTTAAATGGGTCCCCCCGGAAACGGGGGCCCGTTTTTTTGGTTCCTACCCCCGTATTTTGGTTCCTACCCCCGGTGTCGCGCTTAAATGGGTCCCCCCGGAAACGGGGGCCCATTTTTTTGGTTCCTACCCCCCTTTTTTGGGTCCTACCCCCGGTGTCGCGCTTAAATGGGTCCCCCGGAAACGGGGGCCCGTTTTTTTGGTTCCTACCCCCGTTTTTTGGTTCCTACCCCCGGTGTCACGCTTAAATGGGTCCCACCGGAAACTGGGGCCCGTGCTTTTGGTTCCTACCCCCGGTGTCGCGCTTAAATGGGTCCCCCCGGAAACGGGGCCCGTTTTTTTGGTTCCTAGCCCCGTTTTTTGCTTCCTACCCCCGGTGACGCGCTTAAATGGGTCCTCCCGGAAACGGGGGCCCGTTTTTTTGGTTCCTACCTCCGTTTTTTGGTTCCTACCCCCGGTGTCGCGCTTAAATGGGTCCCCCCGGAAACGTGGGCCCCTTTTTTTGGTTCCTAACCCCGTTTTTTGTTCCTACCCCCGGTGTCGCGCTGAAATGGGTCCCCCCGGAAACAGGGGCCCGTTTTTTTGGTTCCTACCCCCATTTTTTGGTTCCTACCCCTGGTGTCGCGCTAAAATGGGTCCCCCCGGAAAGGGGGGCCCATTTTTTTGGTTCCTACCCCCCTTTTTTGGTTCCTAACCCCGGTGTCGCGCTTAAATGGGTCCCCCCGGAAACGGGGGCCCGTTTTTTTGGTTCCTACCCCCGTTTTTTGGTTCCTACCCCCGGTGTCGCGCTTAAATGGGTCCCCCCGGAAACGGGGGCCCGTTTTTTGGTTCCTACCCCCGTTTTTTGGTTCCTACCCCCGGTGTCGCGCTTAAATGGGTCCCCCCGGAAACGGGGGCCCGTTTTTTTGGTTCCTACCCCCCTTTTTTGGTTCCTAACCCCGGTGTCGCGCTTAAATGGGTCCCCCCGGAAACGGGGGCCCGTTTTTTTGGTTCCTACCCCCGTTTTTTGGTTCCTACCCCCGGTGTCGCGCTTAAATGGGTCCCCCCGGAAACGGGGGCCCGTTTTTTTGGTTCCTACCCCCGTTTTTTGGTTCCTACTCCCGGTGTCGCGCTTAAATGGGTCCCCCCGGAAACGGGGGCACGTTTTTTTGGTTCCTACCCCCGTTTTTTGGTTCCTACCCCCGGTGTCGCGCTTAAATGGGTCCCCCCGGAAACGGGGGCCCGTTTTTTTGGTTCCTACCCCCGTTCTTTGGTTCCTACCCCCGGTGTCGCGCTTAAATTTGTCCCCCGGAAACGGGGGCCCGTTTTTTTTGGTTCCTACCCCCGTTTTTTGGTTCCTACCCCCGGTGTCGCGCTTAAATGGGTCCCCCCGGAAACGGGGGCCCTTTTTTTGGTTCCTACCCCCGTTTTTTGGTTCCTACCCCCGGTGTCGCGCTTAAATGGGTCCCCCCGGAAACGGGGGCCCGTTTTTTTGGTTCCTACCCCCGTTTTTTGGTTCCTACCCCCGGTGTCGCGCTTAAATGGGTCCCCCCGGAAACGGGGGCCCATTTTTTTGGTTCCTACCCCCCTTTTTTGGTTCCTACCCCCGGTGTCGCGCTTAAATGGGTCCCCCCGGAAACGGGGGCCCGTTTTTTTGGTTCCTAGCCCCGTTTTTTGCTTCCTACCCCCGGTGACGCGCTTAAATGGGTCCTCCCGGAAACGGGGGCCCGTTTTTTTGGTTCCTACCTCCGTTTTTTGGTTCCTACCCCGGTGTCGCGCTTAAATGGGTCCTCCCGGAAACGGGGGCCCCTTTTTTTGGTTCCTAACCCCGTTTTTTGTTCCTACCCCCGGTGTCGCGCTGAAATGGGTCCCCCCGGAAACAGGGGCCCGTTTTTTTGGTTCCTACCCCCATTTTTTGGTTCCTACCCCCGGTGTCGCGCTTAAACGGGTCCCCAAGGAAACGGGGGCCCGTTTTTTTGGTTCCTACCCCCGTTTTTTGGTTCCTACCCCCGGTGTCGCGCTTAAATGGGTCCCCCCGGAAACGGGGGCCCGTTTTTTTGGTTCCTACCCCGGTTTTTTGGTTCATAACCCCGGTGTCGCGCTTAAATGGGTCCCCCCGGAAACGGGGGCCCGTTTTTTGGGTTCCTACCCCCGTTTTTGGGTTCCTACCCCCGGTGTCGCGCTTAAATGGGTCCCCCTGGAAACGGGGGCTCGTTTTTTTGGTTCCTACCCCCGTTTTTTGGTTCCTACCCCCGGTGTCGCACTTAAATGGGTCCCCCCGGAAACGGGGGCCCGTTTTTTTGGTTCCTACCCCAGTTTTTTGGTTCCTACCCCCGGTGTCGCGCTTAAATGGGTCCCCCCGGAAACGGGGGCCCGTTTTTTTGGTTCCTACCCCCGTTTTTTGGTTCCTACCCCCGGTGTCACGCTTAAATGGGTCCCCCCGGAAACAGGGGCTCGTTTTTTTGGTTCCTACCCCCGTTTTTTGGTTCCTAACCCCGGTGTCGCACTTAAATGGGTCCCCCCGGAAACGGGGGCCCGTTTTTTTGGTTCCTACCCCCGTTTTTTGGTTCCTACCCCCGGTGTCGCGCTTAAATGGGTCCCCCCGGAAACGGGGGCCCGTTTTTTTGGTTCCTACCCCCGTTTTTTGGTTCCTACCCCCGGTGTCACGCTTAAATGGGTCCCCCCGGAAAAGGGGGCCCGTGTTTTTGGTTCCTACCCCCGGTGTCGCGCTTAAATGGGTCCCCCCGGAAACGGGGGCCCGTTTTTTTGGTTCCTACCCCCGTTTTTTGGTTCCTACCCCCGGTGCCGCGCTTAAATGGGTTCCCCCCGGAAACGGGGGCCCGTTTTTTTGGTTCCTACCCCCGTTTTTTGGTTCCTACCCCCGTTGTCGCGTTTAAATGGGTCCCCCCGGAAACGGGGGCCCGTTTTTTTGGTTCCTACCCCCGTTTTTTGGTTCCTACCCCCGGTGTCGCGCTTAAATGGGTCCCCCCGGAAACAGGGGCCCGTTTTTTTGGTTCCTACCCCCGTTTTGAGGTTCCTACCCCCGGTGTAGCGCTTGAATGGGTCCCCCCGGAAACGGGGGCCCGTTTTTTTGGTTCCTACTCCTGTTTTTTGGTTCCTACCCCCGGTGTCGTGCTTAAATGGGTCCCCCCGGAAACGGGGACCCGTTTTTTTTGGTTCCTACCCCCATTTTTTGGTTCCTTCCCCCGGTGTCGCGCTTAAATGCGTCCCCCCGGAAACCGGGGCCCGTTTTTTTGGTTCCTACCTCCGTTTTTTGGTTCCTACCCCCGGTGTCGCGCTTAAATGGGTCCCCCCGGAAACGGGTGCCCGTGTTTTTGGTTCCTAACACCGTTTTTTGGTTCCTACCCCCGGTGTCGCGCTGAAATGGGTCCCCCCGGAAACAGGGGCCCGTTTTTTTGGTTCCTACCCCCATTTTTTCGTTCCTACCCCCGGTGTCGCGTTTAAATGGGTCCCCAAGGAAACGGGGGCCCGTTTTTTTGGTTCCTACCCCCGTTTTTTGGTTCCTACCCCCGGTGTCGCGCTTCAATGGGTCCCCCCGGAAACGGGGGCCCATTTTTTTGGTTCCTACCCCCGTTTTTTGTTTCCTACCCCCCGGTGTCGCGCTT
Organism: Alligator mississippiensis; assembly: GCF_030867095.1. Classification (NCBI taxonomy): domain Eukaryota; kingdom Metazoa; phylum Chordata; order Crocodylia; family Alligatoridae; genus Alligator; species Alligator mississippiensis. Next base: position 13,622 of record NW_026775399.1, read on the forward strand.
AAATGGGTTCCCCCCGGAAACGGGGGCCCGTTTTTTTGGTTCCTACCCCCGTTTTTTGCTTCCTACCCCCGGTGACGCACTTCAATGGTTCCCCCGGAAACGGGGGCCCGTTTTTTTGGTTCCTACCCCCGTTTTTTGGTTCCTACCCCCGGTGTCGCGCTTAAATGGGTCCCCCCGGAAACGGGGGCCCGTTTTTTTGGTTCCTACCCCCGTTTTTTGGTTCCTACCCCCGGTGTCGCGCTTAAATGGGTCCCCCCGGAAACGGGGGCCCGTTTTTTTGGTTCCTACCCCCGTTTTTTGGTTCCTACCCCCGGTGTCGCGCTTAAATGGGTCCCCCCGGAAACGGGGGCCCATTTTTTGGGTTCCTACCCCCCTTTTTTGGTTCCTAACCCCGGTGTCGCGCTTAAATGGGTCCCCCCGGAAACGGGGGCCCGTTTTTTTGGTTCCTACCCCCGTTTTTTGGTTCCTACCCCCGGTGTCGCGCTTAAATGGGTCCCCCCGGAAACGGGGGCCCTTTTTTTGGTTCCTACCCCCGTTTTTTGGTTCCTACTTCCGGTGTCGCGCTTAAATGGGTTCCCCCGGAAACGGGGGCCGGTTTTTTTGGTACCTACCCCCGTTTTTTGGTTCCTACCCCCGGTGTCGCGCTTCAATTGGTCCCCCCGGAAATGGGGGCCCGTTTTTTTGGTTCCTACCCCCGTTTTTTGGTTCCTACCCCCGGTGTCGCGCTTAAATGGGTCCCCCCGGAAACGGGGGCCCGTTTTTTTTGGTTCCTACCCCCGTTTTTTGGTTCCTACCCCCGGTGTCGCGCTTAAATGGGTCCCCCCGGAAACGGAGGCCCGTTTTTTTGGTTCCTACCCCCGTTTTTTGGTTCCTACCCCCGGTGTCGCGCTTAAATGGGTCCCCCCGGAAACGGGGGCCCATTTTTTGGGTTCCTACCCCCCTTTTTTGGTTCCTAACCCCGGTGTCGCGCTTAAATGGGTCCCCCCGGAAACGGGGGCCCGTTTTTTTGGTTCCTACCCCCGTTTTTTGGTTCCTACCCCCGGTGTCGCGCTTAAATGTGTCCCCCCGGAAACGGGGGCCCGTTTTTTTGGTTCCTACCCCCGTTTTTTGGTTCCTACCCCCGGTGTCGCGCTTAAATGGGTCCCCCCGGAAACGGGGGCCCGTTTTTTTGGTTCCTACCCCCGTTTTTTGGTTCCTACCCCTGTGTCGCGCTTAAATGGGTCCCCCCGGAAACGGGGACCGTTTTTTTGGTTCCTACCCCCGTTTTCTGGTTCCTACCCCCAGTGTCGCGCTTCAATGGGTCCCCCCGGAAACGGGGGCCCGTTTTTTTGGTTCCTACCCCCGTTTTTTGGTTCCTACCCCCGGTGTCGCGCTTAAATGGGTCCCCCCGGAAACGGGGGCCCGTTTTTTTGGTTCCTACCCCCGTTTTTTGGTTCCTACCCCCGGTGTCGCGCTTAAATGGGTCCCCCCGGAAACGGGGGCCCGTTTTTTTGGTTCCTACCCCCGTTTTTTGGTTCCTACCCCCGGTGTCGCGCTTAAATGGGTCCCCCCGGAAACGGGGGCCCATTTTTTTTGGTTCCTACCCCCCTTTTTTGGTTCCTAACCCCGGTGTCGCGCTTAAATGGGTCCCCCCGGAAACGGGGGCCCGTTTTTTTTGTTTCCTACCCCCGTTTTTTGGTTCCTACCCCCGGTGTCGCGCTTAAATGGGTCCCCCCGGAAACGGGGGCCCGTTTTTTTGGTTCCTACCCCCGTTTTTTGGTTCCTACCCCCGGTGTCGCGCTTAAATGGGTCCCCCCGGAAACGGGGGACCGTTTTTTTGGTTCCTACCACCGTTTTTTGGTTCCTACCCCCGGTGTCGCGCTTAAATGGGTCCCCCCGGAAACGGGGGCCCTTTTTTTGGTTCCTACCCCCTATTTTTGGTTCCTACCCCCGGTGTCGCGCTTAAATGGGTCCCCCCGGAAACGGGGGCCCGTTTTTTTGGTTCCTACCCCCGTATTTTGGTTCCTACCCCCGGTGTCGCGCTTAAATGGGTCCCCCCGGAAACGGGGGCCCATTTTTTTGGTTCCTACCCCCCTTTTTTGGGTCCTACCCCCGGTGTCGCGCTTAAATGGGTCCCCCGGAAACGGGGGCCCGTTTTTTTGGTTCCTACCCCCGTTTTTTGGTTCCTACCCCCGGTGTCACGCTTAAATGGGTCCCACCGGAAACTGGGGCCCGTGCTTTTGGTTCCTACCCCCGGTGTCGCGCTTAAATGGGTCCCCCCGGAAACAGGGCCCGTTTTTTTGGTTCCTAGCCCCGTTTTTTGCTTCCTACCCCCGGTGACGCGCTTAAATGGGTCCTCCCGGAAACGGGGGCCCGTTTTTTTGGTTCCTACCTCCGTTTTTTGGTTCCTACCCCCGGTGTCGCGCTTAAATGGGTCCCCCCGGAAACGTGGGCCCCTTTTTTTCGTTCCTAACCCCGTTTTTTGTTCCTACCCCCGGTGTCGCGCTGAAATGGGTCCCCCCGGAAACAGGGGCCCGTTTTTTTGGTTCCTACCCCCATTTTTTGGTTCCTACCCCCGGTGTCGCGCTTAAATGGGTCCCCCCGGAAACGGGGGCCCGTTTTTTTGGTTCCTACCCCCGTTTTTTGGTTCCTACCCCCGGTGTCGCGCTTAAATGTGTCCCCCCGGAAACGGGGGCCCGTTTTTTTGGTTCCTACCCCCGTTTTTTGGTTCCTACCCCCGGTGTCGCGCTTAAATGGGTCCCCCCGGAAACGGGGGCCCGTTTTTTTGGTTCCTACCCCCGTTTTTTGGTTCCTACCCCCGGTGTCGCGCTTAAATGGGTCCCCCCGGAAACGGGGGCCCGTTTTTTTGGTTCCTACCCCCGTTTTTTGGTTCCTACCCCCGGTGTCGCGCTTAAATTGGTCCCCCCGGAAAGGGGGGCCCGTTTTTTTTGGTTCCTACCCCCGTTTTTTGGTTCCTACCCCCGGTGTCGCGCTTAAATGGGTCCCCCCGGAAACGGGGGCCCGTTTTTTTGGTTCCTACCCCCGTTTTTTGGTTCCTACCCCCGGTGTCGCGCTTAAATGTGTCCCCCCGGAAACGGGGGCCCGTTTTTTTGGTTCCTACCCCCGTTTTTTGGTTCCTACCCCCGGTGTCGCGCTTAAATGGGTCCCCCCGGAAACGGGGGCCCGTTTTTTTGGTTCCTACCCCCGTTTTTTGGTTCCTACCCCTGTGTCGCGCTTAAATGGGTCCCCCCGGAAACGGGGACCCGTTTTTTTGGTTCCTACCCCCGTTTTCTGGTTCCTACCCCCAGTGTCGCGCTTCAATGGGTCCCCCCGGAAACGGGGGCCCGTTTTTTTGGTTCCTACCCCCCTTTTTTGGTTCCTACCCCCGGTGTCGCGCTTAAATGGGTCCCCCCGGAAACGGGGGCCCGTTTTTTTGGTTCCTACCCCCGTTTTTTGGTTCCTACCCCCGGTGTCGCGCTTAAATGGGTCCCCCCGGAAACGGGGGCCCGTTTTTTTGGTTCCTACCCCCGTTTTTTGGTTCCTACCCCCGGTGTAGCGCTTAAATGGGTCCCCCCGGAAACGGGGGCCCATTTTTTTGGTTCCTACCCCCCTTTTTTGGTTCCTAACCCCCGGTGTCGCGCTTAAATGGGTCCCCCCGGAAACGGGGGCCCGTTTTTTTGGTTCCTACCCCCGTTTTTTGGTTCCTACCCCCGGTGTCGCGCTTAAATGGGTCCCCCCGGAAACGGGGGCCCGTTTTTTTGGTTCCTACCCCCGTTTTTTGGTTCCTACCCCCGGTGTCGCGCTTAAATGGGTCCCCCCGGAAACGGGGGACCGTTTTTTTGGTTCCTACCACCGTTTTTTGGTTCCTACCCCCGGTGTCGCGCTTAAATGGATCCCCCCGGAAACGGGGGCCCTTTTTTTGGTTCCTACCCCCTATTTTTGGTTCCTACCCCCGGTGTCGCGCTTAAATGGGTCCCCCCGGAAACGGGGGCCCGTTTTTTTGGTTCCTACCCCCGTATTTTGGTTCCTACCCCCGGTGTCGCGCTTAAATGGGTCCCCCCGGAAACGGGGGCCCATTTTTTTGGTTCCTACCCCCCTTTTTTGGGTCCTACCCCGGTGTCGAGCTTAAATGGGTCCCCCGGAAACGGGGGCCCGTTTTTTTGGTTCCTACCCCCGTTTTTTGGTTCCTACCCCCGGTGTCACGCTTAAATGGGTCCCACCGGAAACTGGGGCCCGTGCTTTTGGTTCCTACCCCCGGTGTCGCGCTTAAATGGGTCCCCCCGGAAACGGGGCCCGTTTTTTTGGTTCCTAGCCCCGTTTTTTGCTTCCTACCCCCGGTGACGCGCTTAAATGGGTCCTCCCGGAAACGGGGGCCCGTTTTTTTGGTTCCTACCTCCGTTTTTTGGTTCCTACCCCCGGTGTCGCGCTTAAATGGGTCCCCCCGGAAACGTGGGACCCTTTTTTTCGTTCCTAACCCCGTTTTTTGTTCCTACCCCCGGTGTCGCGCTGAAATGGGTCCCCCCGGAAACAGGGGCCCGTTTTTTTGGTTCCTACCCCCATTTTTTGGTTCCTACCCCCGGTGTCGCGCTTAAATGGGTCCCCAAGGAAACGGGGGCCCGTTTTTTTGGTTCCTACCCCCGTTTTTTGGTTCCTAACCCCGGTGTCGCGCTTAAATGGGTCCCCCCGGAAACGGGGGCCCATTTTTTTGGTTCCTACCCCCGTTTTTTGGTTCCTACACCCCGGTGTCGCGCTTAAATGGGTTCCCCCCGGAAACGGGGGCCCGTTTTTTTGGTTCCTACCCCCGTTTTTTGCTTCCTACCCCCGGTGACGCGCTTCAATGGTTCCCCCCGGAAACGGGGGCCCGTTTTTTTGGTTCCTACCCCCGTTTTTTGGTTCCTACCCCCGGTGTCGCGCTTAAATGGGTCCCCCCGGAAACGGGGGCCCGTTTTTTTGGTTCCTACCCGGTTTTTTGGTTCATAACCCCGGTGTCGCGCTTAAATGGGTCCCCCCGGAAACGGGGGCCCTTTTTTTTGGTTCCTACCCCCGTTTTTTGCTTCCTACCCCCGGTGTCGCGCTTAAATGGGTCCCCCCGGAAACGGGGGCCCATTTTTTTTCGTTCCTACCCCCGTTTTTTGGTTCCTACCCCCGGTGACGCGCTTAAATGGGTCCCCCCGGAAACGGGGGCCCGTTTTTTTGGTTCCTACCCCCGTTTTTTGGTTCCTACCCCCGGTGTCGCGCTTAAATGGGTCCCCCCGGAAACGGGGGCCCGTTTTTTTGGTTCCTACCCCCGTTTTTGTTCCTACCCCCGGTGTCGCGCTTAAATGGGTCCCCCCGGAAACGGGGGCCCGTTTTTTTGGTTCCTACCCCCGTTTTTTGGTTCCTACCCCCGGTGTCGCGCTTAAATGGGTCCCCCCGGAAACGGGGGCCCGTTTTTTTGGTTCCTACCCCCGTTTTTTGGTTCCTACCCCCAGTGTCGCGCTTCAATGGGTCCCCCCGGAAACAGGGGCCCATTTTTTTGGTTCCTACCCCCGTTTTTTGGTTCCTACCCCCCGGTGTCGCGCTTAAATGGGTTCCCCCCGGAAACGGGGGCCCGTTTTTTTGGTTCCTACCCCCGTTTTTTGCTTCCTTCCCCCGGTGACGCGCTTCAATGGTTCCCCCTGGAAACGGGGGCCCGTTTTTTTGGTTCCTACCCCCGTTTTTTGGTTCCTACCCCCGGTGTCGCGCTTAAATGGGTCCCCCCGGAAACGGGGGCCCGTTTTTTTGGTTCCTACCCCGGTTTTTTGGTTCATAACCCCGGTGTCGCGCTTAAATGGGTCCCCCCGGAAACGGGGGCCCGTTTTTTGGGTTCCTACCCCCGTTTTTTGGTTCCTACCCCCGGTGTCGCGCTTAAATGGGTCCCCCTGGAAACGGGGGCTCGTTTTTTTGGTTCCTACCCCCGTTTTTTGTTCCTACCCCCGGTGTCGCGCTTAAATGGGTCCCCCCGGAAACGGGGGCCCATTTTTTTGGGTTCCTACCCCCTTTTTTGGTTCCTAACCCCGGTGTCGCGCTTAAATGGGTCCCCCCGGAAACGGGGGCCCGTTTTTTTGGTTCCTACCCCCGTTTTTTGGTTCCTACCCCCGGTGTCGCGCTTAAATGGGTCCCCCCGGAAACGGGGGCCCTTTTTTTGGTTCCTACCCCCGTTTTTTGGTTCCTACTTCCGGTGTCGCGCTTAAATGGGTTCCCCCGGAAACGGGGGCCGGTTTTTTTGGTTCCTACCCCCGTTTTTTGGTTCCTACCCCCGGTGTCGCGCTTCAATGGGTCCCCCCGGAAATGGGGGCCCGTTTTTTTGGTTCCTACCCCCGTTTTTTGGTTCCTACCCCCGGTGTCGCGCTTAAATGGGTCCCCCCGGAAACGGGGGCCCGTTTTTTTGGTTCCTACCCCCGTTTTTTGGTTCCTACCCCCGGTGTCGCGCTTAAATGGGTTCCCCCGGAAACGGGGGCCCGTTTTTTTGGTTCCTACCCCCGTTTTTTGGTTCCTACCCCCGGTGTCGCGCTTAAATGGGTCCCCCCGGAAACGGGGGCCCATTTTTTGGGTTCCTACCCCCTTTTTTGGTTCCTAACCCCGGTGTCGCGCTTAAATGGGTCCCCCCGGAAACGGGGGCCCGTTTTTTTGGTTCCTACCCCCGTTTTTTGGTTCCTACCCCCGGTGTCGCGCTTAAATGGGTCCCCCCGGAAACGGGGCCCGTTTTTTTGGTTCCTACCCCCCTTTTTTGGTTCCTACCCCCGGTGTCGCGCTTAAATGGGTCCCCCCGGAAACGGGGGCCCGTTTTTTTGGTTCCTACCCCCGTTTTTTGGTTCCTACCCCCGGTGTCGCGCTTAAATGGGTCCCCCCGGAAACGGGGGCCCGTTTTTTTGGTTCCTACCCCCGTTTTTTGGTTCCTACCCCCGGTGTCGCGCTTCAATGGGTCCCCCCGGAAACGGGGGCCCGTTTTTTTGGTTCCTACCCCCGTTTTTTGGTTCCTACCCCCGGTGTCGCGCTTAAATGGGTCCCCCCGGAAACGGGGGCCCGTTTTTTTGGTTCCTACCCCCGTTTTTTGGTTTCTACCCCCGGTGTCGCGCTTAAATGGGTCCCCCCGGAAACGGGGGCCCGTTTTTTTGGTTCCTACCCCCGTTTTTTGGTTCCTACCCCCGGTGTCGCGCTTAAATTGGTCCCCCCGGAAAGGGGGGCCCGTTTTTTTTGGTTCCTACCCCCGTTTTTTGGTTCCTACCCCCGGTGTCGCGCTTAAATGGGTCCCCCCGGAAACGGGGGCCCGTTTTTTTGGTTCCTACCCCCGTTTTTTGGTTCCTACCCCCGGTGTCGCGCTTAAATGTGTCCCCCCGGAAACGGGGGCCCGTTTTTTTGGTTCCTCCCCCGTTTTTTGGTTCCTACCCCCGGTGTCGCGCTTAAATGGGTCCCCCCGGAAACGGGGGCCCGTTTTTTTGGTTCCTACCCCCGTTTTTTTGGTTCCTACCCCTGTGTCGCGCTTAAATGGGTCCCCCCGGAAACGGGGACCCGTTTTTTTTGGTTCCTACCCCCGTTTTCTGGTTCCTACCCCCAGTGTCGCGCTTCAATGGGTCCCCCCGGAAACGGGGGCCCGTTTTTTTGGTTCCTACCCCCCTTTTTTGGTTCCTACCCCCGGTGTCGCGCTTAAATGGGTCCCCCCGGAAACGGGGGCCCTTTTTTTTGGTTCCTACCCCCGTTTTTTGGTTCCTACCCCCGGTGTCGCGCTTAAATGGGTCCCCCGGAAACGGGGGCCCGTTTTTTTGGTTCCTACCCCCGTTTTTTGGTTCCTACCCCCGGTGTCGCGCTTAAATGGGTCCCCCCGGAAACGGGGGCCCATTTTTTTGGTTCCTACCCCCCTTTTTTGGTTCCTAACCCCGGTGTCGCGCTTAAATGGGTCCCCCCGGAAACGGGGGCCCGTTTTTTTGGTTCCTACCCCCGTTTTTTGGTTCCTACCCCCGGTGTCGCGCTTAAATGGGTCCCCCCGGAAACGGGGGCCCTTTTTTTGGTTCCTACCCCCGTTTTTTGGTTCCTACCCCCGGTGTCGCGCTTAAATGGGTCCCCCCGGAAACGGGGGACCGTTTTTTTGGTTCCTACCACCGTTTTTTGGTTCCTACCCCCGGTGTCGCGCTTAAATGGGTCCCCCCGGAAACGGGGGCCCGTTTTTTGGTTCCTACCCCCTTTTTTTGGTTCCTACCCCCGGTGTCGCGCTTAAATGGGTCCCCCCGGAAACGGGGGCCCGTTTTTTTGGTTCCTACCCCCGTATTTTGGTTCCTACCCCCAGTGTCGCGCTTAAATGGGTCCCCCCGGAAACGGGGGCCCATTTTTTTTGGTTCCTACCCCCCTTTTTTGGGTCCTACCCCCGGTGTCGCGCTTAAATGGGTCCCCCGGAAACGGGGGCCCGTTTTTTTGGTTCCTACCCCCGTTTTTTGGTTCCTACCCCCGGTGTCACGCTTAAATGGGTCCCACCGGAAACTGGGGCCCGTGCTTTTGGTTCCTACCCCCGGTGTCGCGCTTAAATGGGTCCCCCCGGAAACGGGGCCCGTTTTTTTGGTTCCTAGCCCCGTTTTTTGCTTCCTACCCCCGGTGACGCGCTTAAATGGGTCCTCCCGGAAACGGGGGCCCGTTTTTTTGGTTCCTACCTCCGTTTTTTGGTTCCTAACCCCGGTGTCGCGCTTAAATGGGTCCCCCCGGAAACGGGGGCCCATTTTTTGGTTCCTACCCCCGTTTTTTGGTTCCTACACCCCGGTGTCGCGCTTAAATGGGTTCTCCCCGGAAACGGGGGCCCGTTTTTTTGGTTCCTACCCCCGTTTTTTGCTTCCTACCCCCGGTGACGCGCTTCAATGGTTCCCCCCGGAAACGGGGGCCCGTTTTTTTGGTTCCTACCCCCGTTTTTTGGTTCCTACCCCCGGTGTCGCGCTTAAATGGGTCCCCCCGGAAACGGGGGCCCGTTTTTTTGGTTCCTACCCCGGTTTTTTGGTTCATAACCCCGGTGTCGCGCTTAAATGGGTCCCCCCGGAAACGGGGGCCCGTTTTTTTGGTTCCTACCCCCGTTTTTTGCTTCCTACCCCCGGTGTCGCGCTTAAATGGGTCCCCCCGGAAACGGGGGCCCATTTTTTTCGTTCCTACCCCCGTTTTTTGGTTCCTACCCCCGGTGACGCGCTTAAATGGGTCCCCCCGGAAACGGGGGCCCGTTTTTTTGGTTCCTACCCCCGTTTTTTGGTTCCTACCCCCGGTGTCGCGCTTAAATGGGTCCCCCCGGAAACGGGGGCCCGTTTTTTTGGTTCCTACCCCCGTTTTTTGTTCCTACCCCCGGTGTCGCGCTTAAATGGGTCCCCCCGGAAACGGGGGCCCGTTTTTTTGGTTCCTACCCCCGTTTTTTGGTTCCTACCCCCGGTGTCGCGCTTAAATGGGTTCCCCCGGAAACGGGGGCCCGTTTTTTTGGTTCCTACCCCCGTTTTTTGGTTCCTACCCCCGGTGTCGCGCTTCAATGGGTCCCCCCGGAAACAGGGGCCCATTTTTTTGGTTCCTACCCCCGTTTTTTGGTTCCTACCCCCCGGTGTCGCGCTTAAATGGGTTCCCCCCCGAAACGGGGGCCCGTTTTTTTGGTTCCTACCCCCGTTTTTTGCTTCCTTCCCCCGGTGACGCGCTTCAATGGTTCCCCCTGGAAACGGGGGCCCGTTTTTTTGGTTCCTACCCCCGTTTTTTGGTTCCTACCCCCGGTGTCGCGCTTAAATGGGTCCCCCCGGAAACGGGGGCCCGTTTTTTTGGTTCCTACCCCGGTTTTTTGGTTCATAACCCCGGTGTCGCGCTTAAATGGGTCCCCCCGGAAACGGGGGCCCGTTTTTTGGGTTCCTACCCCCGTTTTTTGGTTCCTACCCCCGGTGTCGCGCTTAAATGGGTCCCCCTGGAAACGGGGGCTCGTTTTTTTTGGTTCCTACCCCCGTTTTTTGGTTCCTACCCCCGGTGTCGCACTTAAATGGGTCCCCCCCGGAAACGGGGGCCCGTTTTTTTGGTTCCTACCCCCGTTTTTTGGTTCCTACCCCCGGTGTCGCGCTTAAATGGGTCCCCCCGGAAACGGGGGCCCGTTTTTTTGGTTCCTACCCCCGTTTTTTGGTTCCTACCCCCGGTGTCACGCTTAAATGGGTCCCCCCGGAAACGGGGGCTCGGTTTTTTGGTTCCTACCACCGTTTTTTGGTTCCTACCCCCGGTGCCGCGCTTAAATGGGTCCCCCCGGAAACGGGGGTCCTTTTTTTGGTTCCTACCCCCTTTTTTTGGTTCCTACCCCCGGTGTCGCGCTTAAATGGGTCCCCCCCGGAAACGGGGGCCCGTTTTTTTGGTTCCTACCCCCGTATTTTGGTTCCTACCCCCGGTGTCGCGCTTAAATGGGTCCCCCCGGAAACGGGGGCCCATTTTTTTGGTTCCTACCCCCCTTTTTTGGGTCCTACCCCCGGTGTCGCGCTTAAATGGGTCCCCCGGAAACGGGGGCCCGTTTTTTTGGTTCCTACCCCCGTTTTTTGGTTCCTACCCCCGGTGTCACGCTTAAATGGGTCCCACCGGAAACTGGGGCCCGTGCTTTTGGTTCCTACCCCCGGTGTCGCGCTTAAATGGGTCCCCCCGGAAACGGGGCCCGTTTTTTTGGTTCCTAGCCCCGTTTTTTGCTTCCTACCCCCGGTGACGCGCTTAAATGGGTCCTCCCGGAAACGGGGGCCCGTTTTTTTGGTTCCTACCTCCGTTTTTTGGTTCCTACCCCCGGTGTCGCGCTTAAATGGGTCCCCCCGGAAACGTGGGCCCCTTTTTTTGGTTCCTAACCCCGTTTTTTGTTCCTACCCCCGGTGTCGCGCTGAAATGGGTCCCCCCGGAAACAGGGGCCCGTTTTTTTGGTTCCTACCCCCATTTTTTGGTTCCTACCCCCGGTGTCGCGCTTAAATGGGTCCCCAAGGAAACGGGGGCCCGTTTTTTTGGTTCCTACCCCCGTTTTTTGGTTCCTAACCCCGGTGTCGCGCTTAAATGGGTCCCCCCGGAAACGGGGGCCCATTTTTTTGGTTCCTACCCCCGTTTTTTGGTTCCTACACCCCGGTGTCGCACTTAAATGGGTTCCCCCCGGAAACGGAGGCCCGTTTTTTTGGTTCCTACCCCCGTTTTTTGCTTCCTACCCCCGGTGACGCGCTTCAATGGTTCCCCCCGGAAACGGGGGCCCGTTTTTTTGGTTCCTACCCCCGTTTTTTGGTTCCTACCCCCGGTGTCGCGCTTAAATGGGTCCCCCCGGAAACGGGGGCCCGTTTTTTTGGTTCCTACCCCGGTTTTTTGGTTCATAACCCCGGTGTCGCGCTTAAATGGGTCCCCCCGGAAACGGGGGCCCGTTTTTTTGGTTCCTACCCCCGTTTTTTGCTTCCTACCCCCGGTGTCGCGCTTAAATGGGTCCCCCCGGAAACGGGGGCCCATTTTTTTCGTTCCTACCCCCGTTTTTTGGTTCCTACCCCCGGTGACGCGCTTAAATGGGTCCCCCCGGAAACGGGGGCCCGTTTTTTTGGTTCCTACCCCCGTTTTTTGGTTCCTACCCCCGGTGTCGCGCTTAAATGGGTCCCCCCGGAAACGGGGGCCCGTTTTTTTGGTTCCTACCCCCGTTTTTTGTTCCTACCCCCGGTGTCGCGCTTAAATGGGTCCCCCCGGAAACGGGGGCCCGTTTTTTTGGTTCCTACCCCCGTTTTTTGGTTCCTACCCCCGGTGTCGCGCTTAAATGGGTCCCCCCGGAAACGGGGGCCCGTTTTTTTGGTTCCTACCCCCGTTTTTTGGTTCCTACCCCCGGTGTCGCGCTTCAATGGGTCCCCCCGGAAACAGGGGCCCATTTTTTTGGTTCCTACCCCCGTTTTTTGGTTCCTACCCCCCGGTGTCGCGCTTAAATGGGTTCCCCCCGGAAACGGGGGCCCGTTTTTTTGGTTCCTACCCCCGTTTTTTGCTTCCTTCCCCCGGTGACGCGCTTCAATGGTTCCCCCTGGAAACGGGGGCCCGTTTTTTTGGTTCCTACCCCCGTTTTTTGGTTCCTACCCCCGGTGTCGCGCTTAAATGGGTCCCCCCGGAAACGGGGGCCCGTTTTTTTGGTTCCTACCCCCGTTTTTTGGTTCCTACCCCCGGTGTCGCGCTTAAATGGGTCCCCCCGGAAACGGGGGCCCGTTTTTTTGGTTCCTACCCCCCTTTTTTCGTTTCTACCCCCGGTGTCGCGCTTAAATGGGTCCCCCCGGAAACGGGGGCCCGTTTTTTTTGGTTCCTACCCCCGTTTTTTGGTTCCTACCCCCGGTGTCGCGCTTAAATGGGTCCCCCCGGAAACGGGGGGCCCGTTTTTTTGGTTCCTACCCCCGTTTTTTGGTTCCTACCCCCGGTGTCGCGCTTCAATGGGTCCCCCCGGAAACGGGGGCCCGTTTTTTTTGGTTCCTACCCCCGTTTTTTGGTTCCTACCCCCGGTGTCGCGCTTAAATGGTTCCCCCCGGAAACGGGGGCCCGTTTTTTTGGTTCCTACCCCCGTTTTTTGGTTCCTACCCCCGGTGTCGCGCTTAAATGGGTCCCCCCGGAAACGGGGGCCCGTTTTTTTGGTTCCTACCCCCGTTTTTTGGTTTCTACCCCCGGTGTCGCGCTTAAATGGGTCCCCCCGGAAACGGGGGCCCGTTTTTTTGGTTCCTACCCCCGTTTTTTGGTTCCTACCCCCGGTGTCGCGCTTAAATTGGTCCCCCCGGAAAGGGGGGCCCGTTTTTTTTTGGTTCCTACCCCCGTTTTTTGGTTCCTACCCCCGGTGTCGCGCTTAAATGGGTCCCCCCGGAAACGGGGGCCCGTTTTTTTGGTTCCTACCCCCGTTTTTTGGTTCCTACCCCCGGTGTCGCGCTTAAATGTGTCCCCCCGGAAACGGGGGCCCGTTTTTTTGGTTCCTCCCCCCGTTTTTTGGTTCCTACCCCCGGTGTCGCGCTTAAATGGGTCCCCCCGGAAACGGGGGCCCGTTTTTTTGGTTCCTACCCCCGTTTTTTGGTTCCTACCCCTGTGTCGCGCTTAAATGGGTCCCCCCGGAAACGGGGACCCGTTTTTTTGGTTCCTACCCCCGTTTTCTGGTTCCTACCCCCAGTGTCGCGCTTCAATGGGTCCCCCCGGAAACGGGGGCCCGTTTTTTTGGTTCCTACCCCCCTTTTTTGGTTCCTACCCCCGGTGTCGCGCTTAAATGGGTCCCCCCGGAAACGGGGGCCCTTTTTTTTGGTTCCTACCCCCGTTTTTTGGTTCCTACCCCCGGTGTCGCGCTTAAATGGGTCCCCCCGGAAACGGGGGCCCGTTTTTTTGGTTCCTACCCCCGTTTTTTGGTTCCTACCCCCGGTGTCGCGCTTAAATGGGTCCCCCCCGGAAACGGGGGCCCATTTTTTTGGTTCCTACCCCCCTTTTTTGGTTCCTAACCCCGGTGTCGCGCTTAAATGGGTCCCCCCGGAAACGGGGGCCCGTTTTTTTGGTTCCTACCCCCGTTTTTTGGTTCCTACCCCCGGTGTCGCGCTTAAATGGGTCCCCCCGGAAACGGGGGCCCTTTTTTTGGTTCCTACCCCCGTTTTTTGGTTCCTACCCCCGGTGTCGCGCTTAAATGGGTCCCCCCGGAAACGGGGGACCGTTTTTTTGGTTCCTACCACCGTTTTTTGGTTCCTACCCCCGGTGTCGCGCTTAAATGGGTCCCCCCGGAAACGGGGGCCCGTTTTTTGGTTCCTACCCCCTTTTTTTGGTTCCTACCCCCGGTGTCGCGCTTAAATGGGTCCCCCCGGAAACGGGGGCCCGTTTTTTTGGTTCCTACCCCCGTATTTTGGTTCCTACCCCCAGTGTCGCGCTTAAATGGGTCCCCCCGGAAACGGGGGCCCATTTTTTTGGTTCCTACCCCCCTTTTTTGGGTCCTACCCCCGGTGTCGCGCTTAAATGGGTCCCCCGGAAACGGGGGCCCGTTTTTTTGGTTCCTACCCCCGTTTTTTGGTTCCTACCCCCGGTGTCACGCTTAAATGGGTCCCACCGGAAACTGGGGCCCGTGCTTTTGGTTCCTACCCCCGGTGTCGCGCTTAAATGGGTCCCCCCGGAAACGGGGCCCGTTTTTTTGGTTCCTAGCCCCGTTTTTTGCTTCCTACCCCCGGTGACGCGCTTAAATGGGTCCTCCCGGAAACGGGGGCCCGTTTTTTTGGTTCCTACCTCCGTTTTTTGGTTCCTAACCCCGGTGTCGCGCTTAAATGGGTCCCCCCGGAAACGGGGGCCCATTTTTTTGGTTCCTACCCCCGTTTTTTGGTTCCTACACCCCGGTGTCGCGCTTAAATGGGTTCTCCCCGGAAACGGGGGCCCGTTTTTTTGGTTCCTACCCCCGTTTTTTGCTTCCTACCCCCGGTGACGCGCTTCAATGGTTCCCCCCGGAAACGGGGGCCCGTTTTTTTGGTTCCTACCCCCGTTTTTTGGTTCCTACCCCCGGTGTCGCGCTTAAATGGGTCCCCCCGGAAACGGGGGCCCGTTTTTTTGGTTCCTACCCCGGTTTTTTGGTTCATAACCCCGGTGTCGCGCTTAAATGGGTCCCCCCGGAAACGGGGGCCCGTTTTTTTGGTTCCTACCCCCGTTTTTTGCTTCCTACCCCCGGTGTCGCGCTTAAATGGGTCCCCCCGGAAACGGGGGCCCATTTTTTTCGTTCCTACCCCCGTTTTTTGGTTCCTACCCCCGGTGACGCGCTTAAATGGGTCCCCCCGGAAACGGGGGCCCGTTTTTTTGGTTCCTACCCCCGTTTTTTGGTTCCTACCCCCGGTGTCGCGCTTAAATGGGTCCCCCCGGAAACGGGGGCCCGTTTTTTTGGTTCCTACCCCCGTTTTTTGTTCCTACCCCCGGTGTCGCGCTTAAATGGGTCCCCCCGGAAACGGGGGCCCGTTTTTTTGGTTCCTACCCCCGTTTTTTGGTTCCTACCCCCGGTGTCGCGCTTAAATGGGTTCCCCCGGAAACGGGGGCCCGTTTTTTTGGTTCCTACCCCCGTTTTTTGGTTCCTACCCCCGGTGTCGCGCTTCAATGGGTCCCCCCGGAAACAGGGGCCCATTTTTTTGGTTCCTACCCCCGTTTTTTGGTTCCTACCCCCCGGTGTCGCGCTTAAATGGGTTCCCCCCCGAAACGGGGGCCCGTTTTTTTGGTTCCTACCCCCGTTTTTTGCTTCCTTCCCCCGGTGACGCGCTTCAATGGTTCCCCCTGGAAACGGGGGCCCGTTTTTTTGGTTCCTACCCCCGTTTTTTGGTTCCTACCCCCGGTGTCGCGCTTAAATGGGTCCCCCCGGAAACGGGGGCCCGTTTTTTTGGTTCCTACCCCGGTTTTTTTGGTTCATAACCCCGGTGTCGCGCTTAAATGGGTCCCCCCGGAAACGGGGGCCCGTTTTTTGGGTTCCTACCCCCGTTTTTTGGTTCCTACCCCCGGTGTCGCGCTTAAATGGGTCCCCCTGGAAACGGGGGCTCGTTTTTTTTGGTTCCTACCCCCGTTTTTTGGTTCCTACCCCCGGTGTCGCACTTAAATGGGTCCCCCCCGGAAACGGGGGCCCGTTTTTTTGGTTCCTACCCCCGTTTTTTGGTTCCTACCCCCGGTGTCGCGCTTAAATGGGTCCCCCCGGAAACGGGGGCCCGTTTTTTTGGTTCCTACCCCCGTTTTTTGGTTCCTACCCCCGGTGTCACGCTTAAATGGGTCCCCCCGGAAACGGGGGCTCGGTTTTTTGGTTCCTACCACCGTTTTTTGGTTCCTACCCCCGGTGCCGCGCTTAAATGGGTCCCCCCGGAAACGGGGGTCCTTTTTTTGGTTCCTACCCCCTTTTTTTGGTTCCTACCCCCGGTGTCGCGCTTAAATGGGTCCCCCCGGAAACGGGGGCCCGTTTTTTTGGTTCCTACCCCCGTATTTTGGTTCCTACCCCCGGTGTCGCGCTTAAATGGGTCCCCCCGGAAACGGGGGCCCATTTTTTTGGTTCCTACCCCCCTTTTTTGGGTCCTACCCCCGGTGTCGCGCTTAAATGGGTCCCCCGGAAACGGGGGCCCGTTTTTTTGGTTCCTACCCCCGTTTTTTGGTTCCTACCCCCGGTGTCACGCTTAAATGGGTCCCACCGGAAACTGGGGCCCGTGCTTTTGGTTCCTACCCCCGGTGTCGCGCTTAAATGGGTCCCCCCGGAAACGGGGCCCGTTTTTTTGGTTCCTAGCCCCGTTTTTTGCTTCCTACCCCCGGTGACGCGCTTAAATGGGTCCTCCCGGAAACGGGGGCCCGTTTTTTTGGTTCCTACCTCCGTTTTTTGGTTCCTACCCCCGGTGTCGCGCTTAAATGGGTCCCCCCGGAAACGTGGGCCCCTTTTTTTGGTTCCTAACCCCGTTTTTTGTTCCTACCCCCGGTGTCGCGCTGAAATGGGTCCCCCCGGAAACAGGGGCCCGTTTTTTTGGTTCCTACCCCCATTTTTTGGTTCCTACCCCCGGTGTCGCGCTTAAATGGGTCCCCAAGGAAACGGGGGCCCGTTTTTTTGGTTCCTACCCCCGTTTTTTGGTTCCTAACCCCGGTGTCGCGCTTAAATGGGTCCCCCCGGAAACGGGGGCCCATTTTTTTGGTTCCTACCCCCGTTTTTTGGTTCCTACACCCCGGTGTCGCACTTAAATGGGTTCCCCCCGGAAACGGAGGCCCGTTTTTTTGGTTCCTACCCCCGTTTTTTGCTTCCTACCCCCGGTGACGCGCTTCAATGGTTCCCCCCGGAAACGGGGGCCCGTTTTTTTGGTTCCTACCCCCGTTTTTTGGTTCCTACCCCCGGTGTCGCGCTTAAATGGGTCCCCCCGGAAACGGGGGCCCGTTTTTTTGGTTCCTACCCCGGTTTTTTGGTTCATAACCCCGGTGTCGCGCTTAAATGGGTCCCCCCGGAAACGGGGGCCCGTTTTTTTGGTTCCTACCCCCGTTTTTTGCTTCCTACCCCCGGTGTCGCGCTTAAATGGGTCCCCCCGGAAACGGGGGCCCATTTTTTTCGTTCCTACCCCCGTTTTTTGGTTCCTACCCCCGGTGACGCGCTTAAATGGGTCCCCCCGGAAACGGGGGCCCGTTTTTTTGGTTCCTACCCCCGTTTTTTGGTTCCTACCCCCGGTGTCGCGCTTAAATGGGTCCCCCCGGAAACGGGGGCCCGTTTTTTTGGTTCCTACCCCCGTTTTTTGTTCCTACCCCCGGTGTCGCGCTTAAATGGGTCCCCCCGGAAACGGGGGCCCGTTTTTTTGGTTCCTACCCCCGTTTTTTGGTTCCTACCCCCGGTGTCGCGCTTAAATGGGTCCCCCCGGAAACGGGGGCCCGTTTTTTTGGTTCCTACCCCCGTTTTTTGGTTCCTACCCCCGGTGTCGCGCTTCAATGGGTCCCCCCGGAAACAGGGGCCCATTTTTTTGGTTCCTACCCCCGTTTTTTGGTTCCTACCCCCCGGTGTCGCGCTTAAATGGGTTCCCCCCGGAAACGGGGGCCCGTTTTTTTGGTTCCTACCCCCGTTTTTTGCTTCCTTCCCCCGGTGACGCGCTTCAATGGTTCCCCCTGGAAACGGGGGCCCGTTTTTTTGGTTCCTACCCCCGTTTTTTGGTTCCTACCCCCGGTGTCGCGCTTAAATGGGTCCCCCCGGAAACGGGGGCCCGTTTTTTTGGTTCCTACCCCCCGTTTTTTGGTTCCTACCCCGGTGTCGCGCTTAAATGGGTCCCCCCGGAAACGGGGGCCCGTTTTTTTGGTTCCTACCCCCCTTTTTTCGTTTCTACCCCCGGTGTCGCGCTTAAATGGGTCCCCCCGGAAACGGGGGCCCGTTTTTTTGGTTCCTACCCCCGTTTTTTGGTTCCTACCCCCGGTGTCGCGCTTAAATGGGTCCCCCCGGAAACGGGGGCCCGTTTTTTTGGTTCCTACCCCCGTTTTTTGGTTCCTACCCCCGGTGTCGCGCTTCAATGGGTCCCCCCGGAAACGGGGGCCCGTTTTTTTGGTTCCTACCCCCGTTTTTTGGTTCCTACCCCCGGTGTCGCGCTTAAATGGTTCCCCCCGGAAACGGGGGCCCGTTTTTTTGGTTCCTACCCCCGTTTTTTGGTTCCTACCCCCGGTGTCGCGCTTAAATGGGTCCCCCCGGAAACGGGGGCCCGTTTTTTTGGTTCCTACCCCCGTTTTTTGGTTCCTACCCCCGGTGTCGCGCTTAAATTGGTCCCCCCGGAAAGGGGGGCCCGTTTTTTTTGGTTCCTACCCCCGTTTTTTGGTTCCTACCCCCGGTGTCGCGCTTAAATGGGTCCCCCCGGAAACGGGGGCCCGTTTTTTTGGTTCCTACCCCCGTTTTTTGGTTCCTACCCCCGGTGTCGCGCTTAAATGGGTCCCCCCGGAAACGGGGGCCCGTTTTTTTGGTTCCTACCCCCCTTTTTTCGTTTCTACCCCCGGTGTCGCGCTTAAATGGGTCCCCCCGGAAACGGGGGCCCGTTTTTTTGGTTCCTACCCCCGTTTTTTGGTTCCTACCCCCGGTGTCGCGCTTAAATGGGTCCCCCCGGAAACGGGGGCCCGTTTTTTTGGTTCCTACCCCCGTTTTTTGGTTCCTACCCCCGGTGTCGCGCTTCAATGGGTCCCCCCGGAAACGGGGGCCCGTTTTTTTGGTTCCTACCCCCGTTTTTTGGTTCCTACCCCCGGTGTCGCGCTTAAATGGTTCCCCCCGGAAACGGGGGCCCGTTTTTTGGTTCCTACCCCCGTTTTTTGGTTCCTACCCCCGGTGTCGCGCTTAAATGGGTCCCCCCGGAAACGGGGGCCCGTTTTTTTGGTTTCCTACCCCCGTTTTTTGGTTCCTACCCCCGGTGTCGCGCTTAAATTGGTCCCCCCGGAAAGGGGGGCCCGTTTTTTTTGGTTCCTACCCCCGTTTTTGGTTCCTACCCCCGGTGTCGCGCTTAAATGGGTCCCCCCGGAAACGGGGGCCCGTTTTTTTGGTTCCTACCCCCGTTTTTTGGTTCCTACCCCCGGTGTCGCGCTTAAATGTGTCCCCCCGGAAACGGGGGCCCGTTTTTTTGGTTCCTACCCCCGTTTTTTGGTTCCTACCCCCGGTGTCGCGCTTAAATGGGTCCCCCCGGAAACGGGGGCCCGTTTTTTTGGTTCCTAGCCCCGTTTTTTGCTTCCTACCCCCGGTGACGCGCTTAAATGGGTCCTCCCGGAAACGGGGGCCCGTTTTTTTGGTTCCTACCTCCGTTTTTTGGTTCCTACCCCCGGTGTCGCGCTTAAATGGGTCCCCCGGAAACGTGGGCCCCTTTTTTTGGTTCCTAACCCCGTTTTTTGTTCCTACCCCCGGTGTCGCGCTGAAATGGGTCCCCCCGGAAACAGGGGCCCGTTTTTTTGGTTCCTACCCCCATTTTTTGGTTCCTACCCCCGGTGTCGCGCTTAAATGGGTCCCCAAGGAAACGGGGGCCCGTTTTTTTGGTTCCTACCCCCGTTTTTTGGTTCCTAACCCCGGTGTCGCGCTTAAATGGGTCCCCCCGGAAACGGGGGCCCATTTTTTTGGTTCCTACCCCCGTTTTTTGGTTCCTACACCCCGGTGTCGCACTTAAATGGGTTCCCCCCGGAAACGGAGGCCCGTTTTTTTGGTTCCTACCCCCGTTTTTTGCTTCCTACCCCCGGTGACGCGCTTCAATGGTTCCCCCCGGAAACGGGGGCCCGTTTTTTTGGTTCCTACCCCCGTTTTTTAGTTCCTACCCCCGGTGTCCGCGCTTAAATGGGTCCCCCCGGAAACGGGGGCCCGTTTTTTTGGTTCCTACCCGGTTTTTTGGTTCATAACCCCGGTGTCGCGCTTAAATGGGTCCCCCCGGAAACGGGGGCCCGTTTTTTTGGTTCCTACCCCCGTTTTTTGCTTCCTACCCCCGGTGTCGCGCTTAAATGGGTCCCCCGGAAACGGGGCCCATTTTTTTCGTTCCTACCCCCGTTTTTTGGTTCCTACCCCCGGTGACGCGCTTAAATGGGTCCCCCCGGAAACGGGGGCCCGTTTTTTTGGTTCCTACCCCCGTTTTTTGGTTCCTACCCCCGGTGTCGCGCTTAAATGGGTCCCCCGGAAACGGGGGCCCGTTTTTTTGGTTCCTACCCCCGTTTTTTGTTCCTACCCCCGGTGTCGCGCTTAAATGGGTCCCCCCGGAAACGGGGGCCCGTTTTTTTGGTTCCTACCCCCGTTTTTTGGTTCCTACCCCCGGTGTCGCGCTTAAATGGGTCCCCCCGGAAACGGGGGCCCGTTTTTTTGGTTCCTACCCCCGTTTTTTGGTTCCTACCCCGGTGTCGCGCTTCAATGGGTCCCCCCGGAAACAGGGGCCCATTTTTTTGGTTCCTACCCCCGTTTTTTGGTTCCTACCCCCCGGTGTCGCGCTTAAATGGGTTCCCCCGGAAACGGGGGCCCGTTTTTTTGGTTCCTACCCCCGTTTTTTGCTTCCTTCCCCGGTGACGCGCTTCAATGGTTCCCCCTGGAAACGGGGGCCCGTTTTTTTGGTTCCTACCCCCGTTTTTGGTTCCTACCCCCGGTGTCGCGCTTAAATGGGTCCCCCCGGAAACGGGGGCCCGTTTTTTTGGTTCCTACCCCCGTTTTTGGTTCCTACCCCCGGTGTCGCGCTTAAATGGGTCCCCCCGGAAACGGGGGCCCGTTTTTTTGGTTCCTACCCCCCTTTTTTCGTTTCTACCCCCGGTGTCGCGCTTAAATGGGTCCCCCCGGAAACGGGGGCCCGTTTTTTTGGTTCCTACCCCCGTTTTTTGGTTCCTACCCCCGGTGTCGCGCTTAAATGGGTCCCCCCGGAAACGGGGGCCCGTTTTTTTGGTTCCTACCCCCGTTTTTTGGTTCCTACCCCCGGTGTCGCGCTTCAATGGGTCCCCCCGGAAACGGGGGCCCGTTTTTTTGGTTCCTACCCCCGTTTTTTGGTTCCTACCCCCGGTGTCGCGCTTAAATGGTTCCCCCCGGAAACGGGGGCCCGTTTTTTTGGTTCCTACCCCCGTTTTTTGGTTCCTACCCCCGGTGTCGCGCTTAAATGGGTCCCCCCGGAAACGGGGGCCCGTTTTTTTGGTTCCTACCCCCGTTTTTTGGTTCCTACCCCCGGTGTCGCGCTTAAATTGGTCCCCCCGGAAAGGGGGGCCCGTTTTTTTTGGTTCCTACCCCCGTTTTTTGGTTCCTACCCCCGGTGTCGCGCTTAAATGGGTCCCCCCGGAAACGGGGGCCCGTTTTTTTGGTTCCTACCCCCGTTTTTTGGTTCCTACCCCCGGTGTCGCGCTTAAATGGGTCCCCCCGGAAACGGGGGCCCGTTTTTTTGGTTCCTACCCCCCTTTTTTCGTTTCTACCCCCGGTGTCGCGCTTAAATGGGTCCCCCCGGAAACGGGGGCCCGTTTTTTTGGTTCCTACCCCCGTTTTTTGGTTCCTACCCCCGGTGTCGCGCTTAAATGGGTCCCCCCGGAAACGGGGGCCCGTTTTTTTGGTTCCTACCCCCGTTTTTTGGTTCCTACCCCCGGTGTCGCGCTTCAATGGGTCCCCCCGGAAACGGGGGCCCGTTTTTTTGGTTCCTACCCCCGTTTTTTGGTTCCTACCCCCGGTGTCGCGCTTAAATGGTTCCCCCCGGAAACGGGGGCCCGTTTTTTTGGTTCCTACCCCCGTTTTTTGGTTCCTACCCCCGGTGTCGCGCTTAAATGGGTCCCCCCGGAAACGGGGGCCCGTTTTTTTGGTTCCTACCCCCGTTTTTTGGTTCCTACCCCCGGTGTCGCGCTTAAATTGGTCCCCCCGGAAAGGGGGGCCCGTTTTTTTTGGTTCCTACCCCCGTTTTTTGGTTCCTACCCCCGGTGTCGCGCTTAAATGGGTCCCCCCGGAAACGGGGGCCCGTTTTTTTGGTTCCTACCCCCGTTTTTTGGTTCCTACCCCCGGTGTCGCGCTTAAATGTGTCCCCCCGGAAACGGGGGCCCGTTTTTTTGGTTCCTACCCCCGTTTTTTGGTTCCTACCCCCGGTGTCGCGCTTAAATGGGTCCCCCCGGAAACGGGGGCCCGTTTTTTTGGTTCCTACCCCCGTTTTTTGGTTCCTACCCCTGTGTCGCGCTTAAATGGGTCCCCCCGGAAACGGGGACCCGTTTTTTTGGTTCCTACCCCCGTTTTCTGGTTCCTACCCCCAGTGTCGCGCTTCAATGGGTCCCCCCGGAAACGGGGGCCCGTTTTTTTGGTTCCTACCCCCCTTTTTTGGTTCCTACCCCCGGTGTCGCGCTTAAATGGGTCCCCCCGGAAACGGGGGCCCTTTTTTTTGGTTCCTACCCCCGTTTTTTGGTTCCTACCCCCGGTGTCGCGCTTAAATGGGTCCCCCCGGAAACGGGGGCCCGTTTTTTTGGTTCCTACCCCCGTTTTTTGGTTCCTACCCCCGGTGTCGCGCTTAAATGGGTCCCCCCGGAAACGGGGGCCCATTTTTTTGGTTCCTACCCCCCTTTTTTGGTTCCTAACCCCGGTGTCGCGCTTAAATGGGTCCCCCCGGAAACGGGGGCCCGTTTTTTTGGTTCCTACCCCCGTTTTTTGGTTCCTACCCCCGGTGTCGCGCTTAAATGGGTCCCCCCGGAAACGGGGGCCCGTTTTTTTGGTTCCTACCCCCGTTTTTTGGTTCCTACCCCCGGTGTCGCGCTTAAATGGGTCCCCCCGGAAACGGGGGACCGTTTTTTTGGTTCCTACCACCGTTTTTTGGTTCCTACCCCCGGTGTCGCGCTTAAATGGGTCCCCCCGGAAACGGGGGCCCGTTTTTTGGTTCCTACCCCCTTTTTTTGGTTCCTACCCCCGGTGTCGCGCTTAAATGGGTCCCCCCGGAAACGGGGGCCCGTTTTTTTGGTTCCTACCCCCGTATTTTGGTTCCTACCCCCAGTGTCGCGCTTAAATGGGTCCCCCCGGAAACGGGGGCCCATTTTTTTGGTTCCTACCCCCCTTTTTTGGGTCCTACCCCCGGTGTCGCGCTTAAATGGGTCCCCCGGAAACGGGGGCCCGTTTTTTTGGTTCCTACCCCCGTTTTTTGGTTCCTACCCCCGGTGTCACGCTTAAATGGGTCCCACCGGAAACTGGGGCCCGTGCTTTTGGTTCCTACCCCCGGTGTCGCGCTTAAATGGGTCCCCCCGGAAACGGGGCCCGTTTTTTTGGTTCCTAGCCCCGTTTTTTGCTTCCTACCCCCGGTGACGCGCTTAAATGGGTCCTCCCGGAAACGGGGGCCCGTTTTTTTGGTTCCTACCTCCGTTTTTTGGTTCCTAACCCCGGTGTCGCGCTTAAATGGGTCCCCCCGGAAACGGGGGCCCATTTTTTTGGTTCCTACCCCCGTTTTTTGGTTCCTACATCCCGGTGTGGTTCCTACATCCCGGTGTCGCGCTTAAATGGGTTCTCCCCGGAAACGGGGGCCCGTTTTTTTGGTTCCTACCCCCGTTTTTTGCTTCCTACCCCCGGTGACGCGCTTCAATGGTTCCCCCCGGAAACGGGGGCCCGTTTTTTTGGTTCCTACTCCCGTTTTTTGGTTCCTACCCCCGGTGTCGCGCTTAAATGGGTCCCCCCTGAAACGGGGGCCCGTTTTTTTGGTTCCTACCCCGGTTTTTTGGTTCATAACCCCGGTGTCGCGCTTAAATGGGTCCCCCCGGAAACGGGGGCCCGTTTTTTTGGTTCCTACCCCCGTTTTTTGCTTCCTACCCCCGGTGTCGCGCTTAAATGGGTCCCCCCGGAAACGGGGGCCCATTTTTTTCGTTCCTACCCCCGTTTTTTGGTTCCTACCCCCGGTGACGCGCTTAAATGGGTCCCCCCGGAAACGGGGGCCCGTTTTTTTGGTTCCTACCCCCGTTTTTTGGTTCCTACCCCCGGTGTCGCGCTTAAATGGGTCCCCCCGGAAACGGGGGCCCGTTTTTTTGGTTCCTACCCCCGTTTTTTGTTCCTACCCCCGGTGTCGCGCTTAAATGGGTCCCCCCGGAAACGGGGGCCCGTTTTTTTGGTTCCTACCCCCGTTTTTTGGTTCCTACCCCCGGTGTCGCGCTTAAATGGGTCCCCCCGGAAACGGGGGCCCGTTTTTTTGGTTCCTACCCCCGTTTTTTGGTTCCTACCCCCGGTGTCGCGCTTCAATGGGTCCCCCCGGAAACAGGGGCCCATTTTTTTGGTTCCTACCCCCGTTTTTTGGTTCCTACCCCCCGGTGTCGCGCTTAAATGGGTTCCCCCCCGAAACGGGGGCCCGTTTTTTTGGTTCCTACCCCCGTTTTTTGCTTCCTTCCCCCGGTGACGCGCTTCAATGGTTCCCCCTGGAAACGGGGGCCCGTTTTTTTGGTTCCTACCCCCGTTTTTTGGTTCCTACCCCCGGTGTCGCGCTTAAATGGGTCCCCCCGGAAACGGGGGCCCGTTTTTTTGGTTCCTACCCCGGTTTTTTGGTTCATAACCCCGGTGTCGCGCTTAAATGGGTCCCCCCGGAAACGGGGGCCCGTTTTTTGGGTTCCTACCCCCGTTTTTTGGTTCCTACCCCCGGTGTCGCGCTTAAATGGGTCCCCCTGGAAACGGGGGCTCGTTTTTTTTGGTTCCTACCCCCGTTTTTTGGTTCCTACCCCCGGTGTCGCACTTAAATGGGTCCCCCCCGGAAACGGGGGCCCGTTTTTTTGGTTCCTACCCCCGTTTTTTGGTTCCTACCCCCGGTGTCGCGCTTAAATGGGTCCCCCCGGAAACGGGGGCCCGTTTTTTTGGTTCCTACCCCCGTTTTTTGGTTCCTACCCCCGGTGTCACGCTTAAATGGGTCCCCCCGGAAACGGGGGCTCGGTTTTTTGGTTCCTACCACCGTTTTTTGGTTCCTACCCCCGGTGTCGCGCTTAAATGGGTCCCCCCGGAAACGGGGGTCCTTTTTTTGGTTCCTACCCCCTTTTTTTGGTTCCTACCCCCGGTGTCGCGCTTAAATGGGTCCCCCCGGAAACGGGGGCCCGTTTTTTTGGTTCCTACCCCCGTTTTTTGGTTCCTACCCCCGGTGTCACGCTTAAATGGGTCCCACCGGAAACTGGGGCCCGTGCTTTTGGTTCCTACCCCCGGTGTCGCGCTTAAATGGGTCCCCCCGGAAACGGGGCCCGTTTTTTTGGTTCCTAGCCCCGTTTTTTGCTTCCTACCCCCGGTGACGCGCTTAAATGGGTCCTCCCGGAAACGGGGGCCCGTTTTTTTGGTTCCTACCTCCGTTTTTTGGTTCCTACCCCCGGTGTCGCGCTTAAATGGGTCCCCCCGGAAACGTGGGCCCCTTTTTTTGGTTCCTAACCCCGTTTTTTGTTCCTACCCCCGGTGTCGCGCTGAAATGGGTCCCCCCGGAAACAGGGGCCCGTTTTTTTGGTTCCTACCCCCATTTTTTGGTTCCTACCCCCGGTGTCGCGCTTAAATGGGTCCCCAAGGAAACGGGGGCCCGTTTTTTTGGTTCCTACCCCCGTTTTTTGGTTCCTAACCCCGGTGTCGCGCTTAAATGGGTCCCCCCGGAAACGGGGGCCCATTTTTTTGGTTCCTACCCCCGTTTTTTGGTTCCTACACCCCGGTGTCGCACTTAAATGGGTTCCCCCCGGAAACGGAGGCCCGTTTTTTTGGTTCCTACCCCCGTTTTTTGCTTCCTACCCCCGGTGACGCGCTTCAATGGTTCCCCCCGGAAACGGGGGCCCGTTTTTTTGGTTCCTACCCCCGTTTTTTGGTTCCTACCCCCGGTGTCGCGCTTAAATGGGTCCCCCCGGAAACGGGGGCCCGTTTTTTTGGTTCCTACCCCGGTTTTTTGGTTCATAACCCCGGTGTCGCGCTTAAATGGGTCCCCCCGGAAACGGGGGCCCGTTTTTTTGGTTCCTACCCCCGTTTTTTGCTTCCTACCCCCGGTGTCGCGCTTAAATGGGTCCCCCCGGAAACGGGGGCCCATTTTTTTCGTTCCTACCCCCGTTTTTTGGTTCCTACCCCCGGTGACGCGCTTAAATGGGTCCCCCCGGAAACGGGGGCCCGTTTTTTTGGTTCCTACCCCCGTTTTTTGGTTCCTACCCCCGGTGTCGCGCTTAAATGGGTCCCCCCGGAAACGGGGGCCCGTTTTTTTGGTTCCTACCCCCGTTTTTTGTTCCTACCCCCGGTGTCGCGCTTAAAAGGGTCCCCCCGGAAACGGGGGCCCGTTTTTTTGGTTCCTACCCCCGTTTTTTGGTTCCTACCCCCGGTGTCGCGCTTAAATGGGTCCCCCCGGAAACGGGGGCCCGTTTTTTTGGTTCCTACCCCCGTTTTTTGGTTCCTACCCCCGGTGTCGCGCTTCAATGGGTCCCCCCGGAAACAGGGGCCCATTTTTTTGGTTCCTACCCCCGTTTTTTGGTTCCTACCCCCCGGTGTCGCGCTTAAATGGGTTCCCCCCGGAAACGGGGGCCCGTTTTTTTGGTTCCTACCCCCGTTTTTTGCTTCCTTCCCCCGGTGACGCGCTTCAATGGTTCCCCCTGGAAACGGGGGCCCGTTTTTATGGTTCCTACCCCCGTTTTTTGGTTCCTACCCCCGGTGTCGCGCTTAAATGGGTCCCCCCGGAAACGGGGGCCCGTTTTTTTGGTTCCTACCCCCCTTTTTTCGTTTCTACCCCCGGTGTCGCGCTTAAATGGGTCCCCCCGGAAACGGGGGCCCGTTTTTTTGGTTCCTACCCCCGTTTTTTGGTTCCTACCCCCGGTGTCGCGCTTAAATGGGTCCCCCCGGAAACGGGGGCCCGTTTTTTTGGTTCCTACCCCCGTTTTTTGGTTCCTACCCCCGGTGTCGCGCTTCAATGGGTCCCCCCGGAAACGGGGGCCCGTTTTTTTGGTTCCTACCCCCGTTTTTTGGTTCCTACCCCCGGTGTCGCGCTTAAATGGTTCCCCCCGGAAACGGGGGCCCGTTTTTTTGGTTCCTACCCCCGTTTTTTGGTTCCTACCCCCGGTGTCGCGCTTAAATGGGTCCCCCCGGAAACGGGGGCCCGTTTTTTTGGTTCCTACCCCCGTTTTTTGGTTCCTACCCCCGGTGTCGCGCTTAAATTGGTCCCCCCGGAAAGGGGGGCCCGTTTTTTTTGGTTCCTACCCCCGTTTTTTGGTTCCTACCCCCGGTGTCGCGCTTAAATGGGTCCCCCCGGAAACGGGGGCCCGTTTTTTTGGTTCCTACCCCCGTTTTTTGGTTCCTACCCCCGGTGTCGCGCTTAAATGTGTCCCCCCGGAAACGGGGGCCCGTTTTTTTGGTTCCTACCCCCGTTTTTTGGTTCCTACCCCCGGTGTCGCGCTTAAATGGGTCCCCCCGGAAACGGGGGCCCGTTTTTTTGGTTCCTACCCCCGTTTTTTGGTTCCTACCCCTGTGTCGCGCTTAAATGGGTCCCCCCGGAAACGGGGACCCGTTTTTTTGGTTCCTACCCCCGTTTTCTGGTTCCTACCCCCAGTGTCGCGCTTCAATGGGTCCCCCCGGAAACGGGGGCCCGTTTTTTTGGTTCCTACCCCCCTTTTTTGGTTCCTACCCCCGGTGTCGCGCTTAAATGGGTCCCCCCGGAAACGGGGGCCCGTTTTTTTGGTTCCTACCCCCGTTTTTTGGTTCCTACCCCCGGTGTCGCGCTTAAATGGGTCCCCCCGGAAACGGGGGCCCGTTTTTTTGGTTCCTACCCCCGTTTTTTGGTTCCTACCCCCGGTGTCGCGCTTAAATGGGTCCCCCCGGAAACGGGGGCCCATTTTTTTGGTTCCTACCCCCCTTTTTTGGTTCCTAACCCCGGTGTCGCGCTTAAATGGGTCCCCCCGGAAACGGGGGCCCGTTTTTTTGGTTCCTACCCCCGTTTTTTGGTTCCTACCCCCGGTGTCGCGCTTAAATGGGTCCCCCCGGAAACGGGGGCCCGTTTTTTTGGTTCCTACCCCCGTTTTTTGGTTCCTACCCCCGGTGTCGCGCTTAAATGGGTCCCCCCGGAAACGGGGGACCGTTTTTTTGGTTCCTACCACCGTTTTTTGGTTCCTACCCCCGGTGTCGCGCTTAAATGGGTTACCCCGGAAACGGGGGCCCTTTTTTTGGCTCCTACCCCCTTTTTTTGGTTCCTACCCCCGGTGTCGCGCTTAAATGGGTCCCCCCGGAAACGGGGGCCTGTTTTTTTGGTTCCTACCCCCGTATTTTGGTTCCTACCCCCGGTGTCGCGCTTAAATGGGTCCCCCCGGAAACGGGGGCCCATTTTTTTGGTTCCTACCCCCCTTTTTTGGGTCCTACCCCCGGTGTCGCGCTTAAATGGGTCCCCCGGAAACGGGGGCCCGTTTTTTTGGTTCCTACCCCCGTTTTTTGGTTCCTACCCCCGGTGTCACGCTTAAATGGGTCCCACCGGAAACTGGGGCCCGTGCTTTTGGTTCCTACCCCCGGTGTCGCGCTTAAATGGGTCCCCCCGGAAACGGGGCCCGTTTTTTTGGTTCCTAGCCCCGTTTTTTGCTTCCTACCCCCGGTGACGCGCTTAAA
Source organism: Alligator mississippiensis (assembly GCF_030867095.1). Classification (NCBI taxonomy): domain Eukaryota; kingdom Metazoa; phylum Chordata; order Crocodylia; family Alligatoridae; genus Alligator; species Alligator mississippiensis. The sequence continues at coordinate 42,048 of NW_026775399.1, forward strand.
TGGGTCCTCCCGGAAAACATGGGCCCGTTTTTTTGGTTCCTACCTCCGTTTTTTGGTTCCTACCCCCGGTGTCGCGCTTAAATGGGTCCCCCCGGAAACGTGGGCCCCTTTTTTTGGTTCCTAACCCCGTTTTTTGTTCCTACCCCCGGTGTCGCGCTGAAATGGGTCCCCCCGGAAACAGGGGCCCGTTTTTTTGGTTCCTACCCCCATTTTTTGGTTCCTACCCCCGGTGTCACGCTTAAATGGGTCCCCCCGGAAACGGGGGCCCATTTTTTTGGTTCCAACCCCCGTTTTTTGGTTCCTACACCCCGGTGTCGCGCTTAAATGGGTTCCCCCCGGAAACGGGGGCCCGTTTTTTTGGTTCCTACCCCCGTTTTTTGCTTCCTACCCCCGGTGACGCGCTTCAATGGTTCCCCCCGGAAACGGGGGCCCGTTTTTTTGGTTCCTACCCCCGTTTTTTGGTTCCTACCCCCGGTGTCGCGCTTAAATGGGTCCCCCCGGAAACGGGGGCCCGTTTTTTTGGTTCCTACCCCGGTTTTTTGGTTCATAACCCCGCTGTCGCGCTTAAATGGGTCCCCCCGGAAACGGGGGCCCGTTTTTTTGGTTCCTACCCCCGTTTTTTGCTTCCTACCCCCGGTGTCGCGCTTAAATGGGTCCCCCCGGAAACGGGGGCCCATTTTTTTCGTTCCTACCCCCGTTTTTTGGTTCCTACCCCCGGTGACGCGCTTAAATGGGTCCCCCCGGAAACGGGGGCCCGTTTTTTTGGTTCCTACCCCCGTTTTTTGGTTCCTACCCCCGGTGTCGCGCTTAAATGGGTCCCCCCGGAAACGGGGGCCCGTTTTTTTGGTTCCTACCCCCGTTTTTTGTTCCTACCCCCGGTGTCGCGCTTAAATGGGTCCCCCCGGAAACGGGGGCCCGTTTTTTTGGTTCCTACCCCCGTTTTTTGGTTCCTACCCCCGGTGTCGCGCTTAAATGGGTCCCCCCGGAAACGGGGGCCCGTTTTTTTGGTTCCTACCCCCGTTTTTTGGTTCCTACCCCCGGTGTCGCGCTTCAATGGGTCCCCCCGGAAACAGGGGCCCATTTTTTTGGTTCCTACCCCCGTTTTTTGGTTCCTACCCCCCGGTGTCGCGCTTAAATGGGTTCCCCCCGGAAACGGGGGCCCGTTTTTTTGGTTCCTACCCCCGTTTTTTGCTTTCTTCCCCCGGTGACGCGCTTCAATGGTTCCCCCTGGAAACGGGGGCCCGTTTTTTTGGTTCCTACCCCCGTTTTTTGGTTCCTACCCCCGGTGTCGCGCTTAAATGGGTCCCCCCGGAAACGGGGGCCCGTTTTTTTGGTTCCTACCCCGGTTTTTTGGTTCATAACCCCGGTGTCGCGCTTAAATGGGTCCCCCCGGAAACGGGGGCCCGTTTTTTGGGTTCCTACCCCCGTTTTTTGGTTCCTACCCCCGGTGTCGCGCTTAAATGGGTCCCCCTGGAAACGGGGGCTCGTTTTTTTGGTTCCTACCCCCGTTTTTTGGTTCCTACCCCCGGTGTCGCACTTAAATGGGTTCCCCCGGAAACGGGGGCCCGTTTTTTTGGTTCCTACCCCCGTTTTTTGGTTCCTACCCCCGGTGTCGCGCTTAAATGGGTCCCCCCGGAAACGGGGGACCGTTTTTTTGGTTCCTACCCCCGTTTTTTGGTTCCTACCCCCGGTGTCACGCTTAAATGGGTCCCCCCGGAAACGGGGGCTCGTTTTTTTGGTTCCTACCCCCGTTTTTTGGTTCCTAACCCCGGTGTCGCACTTAAATGGGTCCCCCCGGAAACGGGGGCCCGTTTTTTTGGTTCCTACCCCCGTTTTTTGGTTCCTACCCCCGGTGTCGCGCTTAAATGGGTCCCCCCGGAAACGGGGCCCGTTTTTTTGGTTCCTAGCCCCGTTTTTTGCTTCCTACCCCCGGTGCCGCGCTTAAATGGGTCCTCCCGGAAACAGGGGCCCGTTTTTTTGGTTCCTACCTCCGTTTTTTGGTTCCTACCCCCGGTGTCGCGCTTAAATGGGTCCCCCCGGAAACGTGGGCCCCTTTTTTTGGTTCCTAACCCCGTTTTTTGTTCCTACCCCCGGTGTCGCGCTGAAATGGGTCCCCCCGGAAACAGGGGCCCGTTTTTTTGGTTCCTACCCCCATTTTTTGGTTCCTACCCCCGGTGTCGCGCTTAAATGGGTCCCCAAGGAAACGGGGGCCCGTTTTTTTGGTTCCTACCCCCGTTTTTTGGTTCCTAACCCCGGTGTCGCGCTTAAATGGGTCCCCCCGGAAACGGGGGCCCATTTTTTTGGTTCCTACCCCCGTTTTTTGGTTCCTACACCCCGGTGTCGCGCTTAAATGGGTTCCCCCCGGAAACGGGGGCCCGTTTTTTTGGTTCCTACCCCCGTTTTTTGCTTCCTACCCCCGGTGACGCGCTTCAATGGTTCCCCCCGGAAACGGGGGCCCGTTTTTTTGGTTCCTACCCCCGTTTTTTGGTTCCTACCCCCGGTGTCGCGCTTAAATGGGTCCCCCCGGAAACGGGGGCCCGTTTTTTTGGTTCCTACCCCGGTTTTTTGGTTCATAACCCCGGTGTCGCGCTTAAATGGGTCCCCCCGGAAACGGGGGCCCGTTTTTTTGGTTCCTACCCCCGTTTTTTGCTTCCTACCCCCGGTGTCGCGCTTAAATGGGTCCCCCCGGAAACGGGGGCCCATTTTTTTCGTTCCTACCCCCGTTTTTTGGTTCCTACCCCCGGTGACGCGCTTAAATGGGTCCCCCCGGAAACGGGGGCCCGTTTTTTTGGTTCCTACCCCCGTTTTTTGGTTCCTACCCCCGGTGTCGCGCTTAAATGGGTCCCCCCGGAAACGGGGGCCCATTTTTTTGGTTCCTACCCCCGTTTTTTGTTCCTACCCCCGGTGTCGCGCTTAAATGGGTCCCCCCGGAAACGGGGGCCCGTTTTTTTGGTTCCTACCCCCGTTTTTTGGTTCCTACCCCCGGTGTCGCGCTTAAATGGGTCCCCCCGGAAACGGGGGCCCGTTTTTTTGGTTCCTACCCCCGTTTTTTGGTTCCTACCCCCGGTGTCGCGCTTCAATGGGTCCCCCCGGAAACAGGGGCCCATTTTTTTGGTTCCTACCCCCGTTTTTTGGTTCCTACCCCCCGGTGTCGCGCTTAAATGGGTTCCCCCCGGAAACGGGGGCCCGTTTTTTTGGTTCCTACCCCCGTTTTTTGCTTCCTTCCCCCGGTGACGCGCTTCAATGGTTCCCCCTGGAAACGGGGGCCCGTTTTTTTGGTTCCTACCCCCGTTTTTTGGTTCCTACCCCCGGTGTCGTGCTTAAATGGGTCCCCCCGGAAACGGGGGCCCGTTTTTTTGGTTCCTACCCCGGTTTTTTGGTTCATAACCCCGGTGTCGCGCTTAAATGGGTCCCCCCGGAAACGGGGGCCCGTTTTTTGGGTTCCTACCCCCGTTTTTTGGTTCCTACCCCCGGTGTCGCGCTTAAATGGGTCCCCCTGGAAACGGGGGCTCGTTTTTTTGGTTCCTACCCCCGTTTTTTGGTTCCTACCCCCGGTGTCGCACTTAAATGGGTCCCCCCGGAAACGGGGGCCCGTTTTTTTGGTTCCTACCCCCGTTTTTTGGTTCCTACCCCCGGTGTCGCGCTTAAATGGGTCCCCCCGGAAACGGGGGCCCGTTTTTTTGGTTCCTACCCCCGTTTTTTGGTTCCTACCCCCGGTGTCACGCTTAAATGGGTCCCCCCGGAAACGGGGGCTCGTTTTTTTGGTTCCTACCCCCGTTTTTTGGTTCCTAACCCCGGTGTCGCACTTAAATGGGTCCCCCCGGAAACGGGGGCCCGTTTTTTTGGTTCCTACCCCCGTTTTCTGGTTCCTACCCCCGGTGTCGCGCTTAAATGGGTCCCCCCGGAAACGGGGGCCCATTTTTTGGGTTCCTACCCACCTTTTTTGGTTCCTAACCCCGGTGTCGCGCTTAAATGGGTCCCCCCAGAAACGGGGGCCCGTTTTTTTGGTTCCTACCCCCGTTTTTTGGTTCCTACCCCCGGTGTCGCGCTTAAATGGGTCCCCCCGGAAACGGGGGCCCGTTTTTTTGGTTCCTACCCCCGTTTTTTGGTTCCTACCCCCGGTGTCGCGCTTAAATGGGTCCCCCCGGAAACGGGGGACCGTTATTTTGGTTCCTACCCCCGTTTTTTGGTTCCTACCCCCGGTGTCGCGCTTAAATGGGTCCCCCCGGAAACGGGGGCCCGTTTTTTTGGTTCCTACCCCCGTTTTTTGGTTCCTACCCCCGGTGTCGCGCTTAAATGGGTCCCCCCGGAAACGGGGGCCCATTTTTTGGGTTCCTACCCCCCTTTTTTGGTTCCTAACCCCGGTGTCGCGCTTAAATGGGTCCCCCCGGAAACGGGGGCCCGTTTTTTTGGTTCCTACCCCCGTTTTTTGGTTCCTACCCCCGGTGTCGCGCTTAAATGGGTCCCCCCGGAAACGGGGGCCCTTTTTTTGGTTCCTACCCCCGTTTTTTGGTTCCTAATTCCGGTGTCGCGCTTAAATGGGTTCCCCCGGAAACGGGGGCCGGTTTTTTTGGTTCCTACCCCCGTTTTTTGGTTCCTACCCCCGGTGTCGCGCTTCAATGGGTCCCCCCGGAAATGGGGGCCCGTTTTTTTGGTTCCTACCCCCGTTTTTTGGTTCCTACCCCCGGTGTCGCGCTTAAATGGGTCCCCCCGGAAACGGGGGCCCGTTTTTTTGGTTCCTACCCCCGTTTTTTGGTTCCTACCCCCGGTGCCGCGCTTAAATGGGTCCCCCCGGAAACGGGGGCCCGTTTTTTTGGTTCCTACCCCCGTTTTTTGGTTCCTACCCCCGGTGTCGCGCTTAAATGGGTCCCCCCGGAAACGGGGGCCCATTTTTTGGGTTCCTACCCCCCTTTTTTGGTTCCTAACCCCGGTGTCGCGCTTAAATGGGTCCCCCCGGAAACGGGGGCCCGTTTTTTTGGTTCCTACCCCCCTTTTTTGGTTCCTACCCCCGGTGTCGCGCTTAAATGGGTCCCCCCGGAAACGGGGGCCCGTTTTTTTGGTTCCTACCCCCCTTTTTTGGTTCCTACCCCCGGTGTCGCGCTTAAATGGGTCCCCCCGGAAACGGGGGCCCGTTTTTTTGGTTCCTACCCCCGGTTTTTGGTTCCTACCCCCGGTGTCGCGCTTAAATGGGTCCCCCCGGAAACGGGGGCCCGTTTTTTTGGTTCCTACCCCCGTTTTTTGGTTCCTACCCCCGGTGTCGCGCTTAAATGGGTCCCCCCGGAAACGGGGGCCCGTTTTTTTGGTTCCTACCCCCGTTTTTTGGTTCCTACCCCCGGTGTCGCGCTTAAATGGGTCCCCCCGGAAACGGGGGCCCGTTTTTTTGGTTCCTACCCCCGTTTTCTGGTTCCTACCCCCGGTGTCGCGCTTAAATGGGTCCCCCCGGAAACGGGGGCCCGTTTTTTTGGTTCCTACCCCCGTTTTTTGGTTCCTACCCCCGGTGTCGCGCTTAAATTGGTCCCCCCGGAAAGGGGGGCCCGTTTTTTTGGTTCCTACCCCCGTTTTTTGCTTCCTTCCCCCGGTGACGCGCTTCAATGGTTCCCCCTGGAAACGGGGGCCCGTTTTTTTGGTTCCTACCCCCGTTTTTTGGTTCCTACCCCCGGTGTCGCGCTTAAATGGGTCCCCCCGGAAACGGGGGCCCGTTTTTTTGGTTCCTACCCCGGTTTTTTGGTTCATAACCCCGGTGTCGCGCTTAAATGGGTCCCCCCGGAAACGGGGGCCCGTTTTTTGGGTTCCTACCCCCGTTTTTTGGTTCCTACCCCCGGTGTCGCGCTTAAATGGGTCCCCCTGGAAACGGGGGCTCGTTTTTTTGGTTCCTACCCCCGTTTTTTGGTTCCTACCCCCGGTGTCGCACTTAAATGGGTCCCCCCGGAAACGGGGGCCCGTTTTTTTGGTTCCTACCCCCGTTTTTTGGTTCCTACCCCCGGTGTCGCGCTTAAATGGGTCCCCCCGGAAACGGGGGCCCGTTTTTTTGGTTCCTACCCCCGTTTTTTGGTTCCTACCCCCGGTGTCACGCTTAAATGGGTCCCCCCGGAAACGGGGGCTCGTTTTTTTGGTTCCTACCCCCGTTTTTTGGTTCCTAACCCCGGTGTCGCACTTAAATGGGTCCCCCCGGAAACGGGGGCCCGTTTTTTTGGTTCCTACCCCCGTTTTCTGGTTCCTACCCCCGGTGTCGCGCTTAAATGGGTCCCCCCGGAAACGGGGGCCCATTTTTTGGGTTCCTACCCACCTTTTTTGGTTCCTAACCCCGGTGTCGCGCTTAAATGGGTCCCCCCAGAAACGGGGGCCCGTTTTTTTGGTTCCTACCCCCGTTTTTTGGTTCCTACCCCCGGTGTCGCGCTTAAATGGGTCCCCCCGGAAACGGGGGCCCGTTTTTTTGGTTCCTACCCCCGTTTTTTGGTTCCTACCCCCGGTGTCGCGCTTAAATGGGTCCCCCCGGAAACGGGGGACCGTTATTTTGGTTCCTACCCCCGTTTTTTGGTTCCTACCCCCGGTGTCGCGCTTAAATGGGTCCCCCCGGAAACGGGGGCCCGTTTTTTTGGTTCCTACCCCCGTTTTTTGGTTCCTACCCCCGGTGTCGCGCTTAAATGGGTCCCCCCGGAAACGGGGGCCCATTTTTTGGGTTCCTACCCCCCTTTTTTGGTTCCTAACCCCGGTGTCGCGCTTAAATGGGTCCCCCCGGAAACGGGGGCCCGTTTTTTTGGTTCCTACCCCCGTTTTTTGGTTCCTACCCCTGGTGTCGCGCTTAAATGGGTACCCCCGGAAACGGGGGCCCTTTTTTTGGTTCCTACCCCCGTTTTTTGGTTCCTACCCCCGGTGTCGCGCTTAAATGTGTCCCCCCGGAAACGGGGGCCCGTTTTTTTGGTTCCTACCCCCGTTTTTTGGTTCCTACCCCCGGTGTCGCGCTTAAATGGGTCCCCCCGGAAACGGGGGCCCGTTTTTTTGGTTCCTACCCCCGTTTTTTGGTTCCTACCCCTGTGTCGCGCTTAAATGGGTCCCCCCGGAAACGGGGACCCGTTTTTTTGGTTCCTACCCCCGTTTTCTGGTTCCTACCCCCAGTGTCGCGCTTCAATGGGTCCCCCCGGAAACGGGGGCCCGTTTTTTTGGTTCCTACCCCCCTTTTTTGGTTCCTACCCCCGGTGTCGCGCTTAAATGGGTCCCCCCGGAAACGGGGGCCCGTTTTTTTGGTTCCTACCCCCGTTTTTTGGTTCCTACCCCCGGTGTCGCGCTTAAATGGGTCCCCCCGGAAACGGGGGCCCGTTTTTTTGGTTCCTACCCCCGTTTTTTGGTTCCTACCCCCGGTGTCGCGCTTAAATGGGTCCCCCCGGAAACGGGGGCCCATTTTTTTGGTTCCTACCCCCCTTTTTTGGTTCCTAACCCCGGTGTCGCGCTTAAATGGGTCCCCCCGGAAACGGGGGCCCCTTTTTTTGGTTCCTACCCCCGTTTTTTGGTTCCTACCCCCGGTGTCGCGCTTAAATGGGTCCCCCCGGAAACGGGGGCCCGTTTTTTTGGTTCCTACCCCCGTTTTTTTGTTCCTACCCCCGGTGTCGCGCTTAAATGGGTCCCCCCGGAAACGGGGGACCGTTTTTTTGGTTCCTACCACCGTTTTTTGGTTCCTACCCCCGGTGTCGCGCTTAAATGGGTCCCCCCGGAAACGGGGGCCCTTTTTTTGGTTCCTACCCCCTTTTTTTGGTTCCTACCCCCGGTGTCAAGCTTAAATGGGTCCCCCCGGAAACGGGGGCCCGTTTTTTTGGTTCCTACCCCCGTTTTTTGGTTCCTACCCCCGGTATCGCGCTTAAATGGGTCCCCCCGGAAACGGGGGCCCATTTTTTTGGTTCCTACCCCCCATTTTTGGTTCCTACCCCCGGTGTCGCGCTTAAATGGGTCCCCCGGAAACGGGGGCCCGTTTTTTTGGTTCCTACCCCCGTTTTTTGGTTCCTACCCCCGGTGTCACTCTTAAATGGGTCCCACCGGAAACGGGGGCCCATGCTTTTGGTTCCTACCCCCGGTGTCGCGCTTAAATGGGTCCCCCCGGAAACGGGTCCCTTTTTTTGGTTCCTAGCCCCGTTTCTTGCTTCCTACCCCCGGTGACGCGCTTAAATGGGTCCTCCCGGAAACGGGGGCCCGTTTTTTTGGTTCCTACCTCCGTTTTTTGGTTCCTACCCCCGGTGTCGCGCTTAAATGGGTCCCCCCGGAAACGTGGGCCCCTTTTTTTGGTTCCTAACCCCGTTTTTTGTTCCTACCCCCGGTGTCGCGCTGAAATGGGTCCCCCCGGAAACAGGGGCCCGTTTTTTTGGTTCCAACCCCCATTTTTTGGTTCCTACCCCCGGTGTCGCGCTTAAATGGGTCCCCAAGGAAACGGGGGCCCGTTTTATTGGTTCCTACCCCCGTTTTTTGGTTCCTAACCCCGGTGTCGCGCTTAAATGGGTCCCCCCGGAAACGGGGGCCCATTTTTTTGGTTCCTACCCCCGTTTTTTGGTTCCTACACCCCGGTGTCGCGCTTAAATGGGTTCCCCCCGGAAACGGGGGCCCGTTTTTTTGGTTCCTACCCCCGTTTTTTGCTTCCTACCCCCGGTGACGCGCTTCAATGGTTCCCCCCGGAAACGGGGGCCCGTTTTTTTGGTTCCTACCCCCGTTTTTTGGTTCCTACCCCCGGTGTCGCGCTTAAATGGGTCCCCCCGGAAACGGGGGCCCGTTTTTTTGGTTCCTACCCCGGTTTTTTGGTTCATAACCCCGGTGTCGCGCTTAAATGGGTCCCCCCGGAAACGGGGGCCCGTTTTTTTGGTTCCTACCCCCGTTTTTTGGTTCCTACCCCCGGTGTCGCGCTTAAATGGGTCCCCCCGGAAACGGGGGCCCATTTTTTTCGTTCCTACCCCCGTTTTTTGCTTCCTACCCCCGGTGACGCGCTTAAATGGGTCCTCCCGGAAACGGGGGCCCGTTTTTTTGGTTCCTACACCCGTTTTTTGGTTCCTACCCCCGGTGTCGCGCTTAAATGGGTCCCCCCGGAAACGGGGGCCCGTTTTTTTGGTTCCTACCCCCGTTTTTTGGTTCCTACCCCCGGTGTCGCGCTTAAATGGGTCCCCCCGGAAACGGGGGCCCGTTTTTTTGGTTCCTACCCCGTTTTTTGGTTCCTACCCCCGGTGTCGCGCTTAAATGGGTCCCCCCGGAAACGGGGGCCCGTTTTTTTGGTTCCTACCCCCGTTTTTTGGTTCCTACCCCCGGTGTCGCGCTTCAATGGGTCCCCCCGGAAACGGGGGCCCGTTTTTTTGGTTCCTACCCCCGTTTTTTGGTTCCTACACCCGGTGTCGCGCTTAAATGGGTCCCCCCGGAAACGGGGGCCCGTTTTTTTGGTTCCTACCCCCGTTTTTTGGTTCCTACCCCCGGTGTCGCGCTTAAATGGGTCCCCCCGGAAAGGGGGGCCCGTTTTTTTGGTTCCTACCCCCGTTTTTTGGTTCCTACCCCCGGTGTCGCGCTTAAATGGGTCCCCCCGGAATGGGGGGCCCGTTTTTTTTGGTTCCTACCCCCGTTTTTTGGTTCCTACCCCCGGTGTCGCGCTTAAATGGGTCCCCCCGGAAACGGGGGCCCGTTTTTTTGGTTCCTACCCCCGTTTTTTGGTTCCTACCCCCGGTGTCGCGCTTAAATGTGTCCCCCCGGAAACGGGGGCCCGTTTTTTTGGTTCCTACCCCCGTTTTTTGGTTCCTACCCCCGGTGTCGCGCTTAATGGGTCCCCCCGGAAACGGGGGCCCGTTTTTTTGGTTCCTAAACCCGTTTTTTGGTTCCTACCCCTGTGTCGCGCTTAAATGGGTCCCCCCGGAAACGGGGGCCCGTTTTTTTGGTCCCTACCCCCGTTTTTTGGTTCCTACCCCCGGTGTCGCGCTTCAATGGTTCCCCCGGAAACGGGGGCTCGTTTTTTTGGTTCCTACCCCCGTTTTTTGGTTCCTAACCCCGGTGTCGCACTTAAATGGGTACCCCCGGAAACGGGGGCCCGTTTTTTTGGTTCCTACCCCGGTTTTTTGGTTCATAACCCCGGTGTCGCGCTTAAATGGGTCCCCCCGGAAACGGGGGCCCGTTTTTTTGGTTCCTACCCCCGTTTTTTGGTTCCTACCCCCGGTGTCGCGCTTAAATGGGTCCCCCCGGAAACGGGGGCCCATTTTTTTCGTTCCTACCCCCGTTTTTTGCTTCCTACCCCCGGTGACGCGCTTAAATGGGTCCTCCCGGAAACGGGGGCCCGTTTTTTTGGTTCCTACACCCGTTTTTTGGTTCCTACCCCCGGTGTCGCGCTTAAATGGGTCCCCCCGGAAACGGGGGCCCGTTTTTTTGGTTCCTACCCCCGTTTTTTGGTTCCTACCCCCGGTGTCGCGCTTAAATGGGTCCCCCCGGAAACGGGGGCCCGTTTTTTTGGTTCCTACCCCGTTTTTTGGTTCCTACCCCCGGTGTCGCGCTTAAATGGGTCCCCCCGGAAACGGGGGCCCGTTTTTTTGGTTCCTACCCCCGTTTTTTGGTTCCTACCCCCGGTGCCGCGCTTCAATGGGTCCCCCCGGAAACGGGGGCCCGTTTTTTTGGTTCCTACCCCCGTTTTTTGGTTCCTACACCCGGTGTCGCGCTTAAATGGGTCCCCCCGGAAACGGGGGCCCGTTTTTTTGGTTCCTACCCCCGTTTTTTGGTTCCTACCCCCGGTGTCGCGCTTAAATGGGTCCCCCCGGAAAGGGGGGCCCGTTTTTTTGGTTCCTACCCCCGTTTTTTGGTTCCTACCCCCGGTGTCGCGCTTAAATGGGTCCCCCCGGAATGGGGGGCCCGTTTTTTTTGGTTCCTACCCCCGTTTTTTGGTTCCTACCCCCGGTGTCGCGCTTAAATGGGTCCCCCCGGAAACGGGGGCCCGTTTTTTTGGTTCCTACCCCCGTTTTTTGGTTCCTACCCCCGGTGTCGCGCTTAAATGTGTCCCCCCGGAAACGGGGGCCCGTTTTTTTGGTTCCTACCCCCGTTTTTTGGTTCCTACCCCCGGTGTCGCGCTTAATGGGTCCCCCCGGAAACGGGGGCCCGTTTTTTTGGTTCCTACCCCCGTTTTTTGGTTCCTACCCCTGTGTCGCGCTTAAATGGGTCCCCCCGGAAACGGGGGCCCGTTTTTTTGGTTCCTACCCCCGTTTTTTGGTTCCTACCCCTGGTGTCGCGCTTAAATGGGTCCCCCCGGAAACGGGGGCTCGTTTTTTTGGTTCCTACCCCCGTTTTTTGGTTCCTAACCCCGGTGTCGCACTTAAATGGGTCCCCCCGGAAACGGGGGCCCGTTTTTTTGGTTCCTACCCCCGTTTTTTGGTTCCTACCCCCGGTGTCGCGCTTAAATGGGTCCCCCCGGAAACGGGGGCCCATTTTTTGGGTTCCTACCCCCCTTTTTTGGTTCCTAACCCCGGTGTCGCGCTTAAATGGGTCCCCCCAGAAACGGGGGCCCGTTTTTTTGGTTCCTACCCCCGTTTTTTGGTTCCTACCCCCGGTGTCGCGCTTAAATGGGTCCCCCCGGAAACGGGGGCCCGTTTTTTTGGTTCCTACCCCCGTTTTTTGGTTCCTACCCCCGGTGTCGCGCTTAAATGGGTCCCCCCGGAAACGGGGGCCCGTTTTTTTTGGTTCCTACCCCCGTTTTTTGGTTCCTACCCCCGGTGTCGCGCTTAAATGGGTCCCCCCGGAAAGGGGGGCCCGTTTTTTTTGGTTCCTACCCCCGTTTTTTGGTTCCTACCCCCGGTGTCGCGCTTAAATGGGTCCCCCCGGAAACGGGGGCCCGTTTTTTTGGTTCCTACCCCCGTTTTTTGGTTCCTACCCCCGGTGTCGCGCTTAAATGTGTCCCCCCGGAAACTGGGGCCCGTTTTTTTGGTTCCTACCCCCGTTTTTTGGTTCCTACCCCCGGTGTCGCGCTTAAATGGGTCCCCCCGGAAACGGGGGCCCGTTTTTTTGGTTCCTACCCCCGTTTTTTGGTTCCTACCCCTGTGTCGCGCTTAAATGGGTCCCCCCGGAAACGGGGGCCCGTTTTTTTGGTCCCTACCCCCGTTTTTTGGTTCCTACCCCCGGTGTCGCGCTTAAATGGGTCCCCCCGGAAACGGGGGCCCGTTTTTTTGGTTCCTACCCCCGTTTTTTGGTTCCTACCCCCGGTGTCGCGCTTAAATGGGTCCCCCCGGAAACGGGGGCCCATTTTTTCGGTTCCTACCCCCCTTTTTTGGTTCCTAACCCCGGTGTCGCGCTTAAATGGGTCCCCCCGGAAACGGGGGCCCGTTTTTTTGGTTCCTACCCCCGTTTTTTGGTTCCTACCCCCGGTGTCGCGCTTAAATGGGTCCCCCGGGAAACGGGGGCCCTTTTTTTGGTTCCTACCCCCGTTTTTTGGTTCCTACTTCCGGTGTCGCACTTAAATGGGTTCCCCCGGAAACGGGGGCCGGTTTTTTTGGTTCTTACCCCCGTTTTTTGGTTCCTACCCCCGGTGTCGCGCTTAAATGGGTCCCCCCGGAAACGGGGGCCCGTTTTTTTTGGTTCCTACCCCGTTTTTTGGTTCCTACCCCCGGTGTCGCGCTTAAATGGGTCCCCCCGGAAACGGGGGCCCATTTTTTGGGTTCCTACCCCCCTTTTTTGGTTCCTAACCCCGGTGTCGCGCTTAAATGGGTCCCCCCGGAAACGGGGGCCCGTTTTTTTGGTTCCTACCCCCGTTTTTTGGTTCCTACCCCTGGTGTCGCGCTTAAATGGGTCCCCCCGGAAACGGGGGCCCGTTTTTTTGGTTCCTACCCCCCTTTTTTGGTTCCTACCCCCGGTGTCGCGCTTAAATGGGTCCCCCCGGAAACGGGGGCCCGTTTTTTTGGTTCCTACCCCCGTTTTTTGGTTCCTACCCCCGGTGTCGCGCTTAAATGGGTCCCCCGGAAACGGGGGCCCGTTTTTTTGGTTCCTACCCCCGTTTTTTGGTTCCTACCCCCAGTGTCGCGCTTAAATGGGTCCCCCCGGAAACGGGGGCCCATTTTTTTGGTTCCTACCCCCCTTTTTTGGTTCCTAACCCCGGTGTCGCGCTTAAATGGGTCCCCCCGGAAACGGGGGCCCGTTTTTTTGGTTCCTACCCCCGTTTTTTGGTTCCTACCTCCGGTGTAGCGCTTAAATGGGTCCCCCCGGAAACGGGGGCCCGTTTTTTTGGTTCCTACCCCTGTTTTTTGGTTCCTACCCCCGGTGTCGCGCTTAAATGGGTCCCCCCGGAAACAGGGGACCGTTTTTTTGGTTCCTACCACCGTTTTTTGGTTCCTACCCCCGGTGTCGCGCTTAAATGGGTCCCCCCGGAAACGGGGGCCCTTTTTTTGGTTCCTACCCCCTTTTTTTGGTTCCTACCCCCGGTGTCGCGCTTAAATGGGTCCCCCCGGAAACGGGGGCCCGTTTTTTTGGTTCCTACCCCCGTTTTTTGGTTCCTACCCCCGGTGTTGCGCTTAAATGGGTCCCCCCGGAAACGGGGGCCCATTTTTTTGGTTCCTACCCCCCATTTTTGGTTCCTACCCCCGGTGTCGCGCTTAAATGGGTCCCCCGGAAACGGGGGCCCGTTTTTTTGGTTCCTACCCCCGTTTTTTGGTTCCTACCCCCGGTGTCACGCTTAAATGGGTCCCACCGGAAACGGGGGCCCATGCTTTTGGTTCCTACCCCCGGTGTCGCGCTTAAATGGGTCCCCCCGGAAACGGGGCCCTTTTTTTGGTTCCTAGCCCCGTTTTTTGCTTCCTACCCCCGGTGACGCGCTTAAATGGGTCCTCCCGGAAACGGGGGCCCGTTTTTTTGGTTCCTACCTCCGTTTTTTGGTTCCTACCCCCGGTGTCGCGCTTAAATGGGTCCCCCCGGAAACGTGGGCCCCTTTTTTTGGTTCCTAACCCCGTTTTTTGTTCCTACCCCCGGTGTCGCGCTGAAATGGGTCCCCCCGGAAACAGGGGCCCGTTTTTTTGGTACCAACCCCCATTTTTTGGTTCCTACCCCCGGTGTCGCGCTTAAATGGGTCCCCAAGGAAACGGGGGCCCGTTTTTTTGGTTCCTACCCCCGTTTTTTGGTTCCTAACCCCGGTGTCGCGCTTAAATGGCTCCCCCCGGAAACGGGGGCCCATTTTTTTGGTTCCTACCACCGTTTTTTGGTTCCTACACCCCGGTGTCGCGCTTAAATGGGTTCCCCCCGGAAACGGGGGCCCGTTTTTTTGGTTCCTACCCCCGTTTTTTGCTTCCTACCCCCGGTGACGCGCTTCAATGGTTCCCCCCGGAAACGGGGGCCCGTTTTTTTGGTTCCTACCCCCGTTTTTTGGTTCCTACCCCCGGTGTCGCGCTTAAATGGGTCCCCCCGGAAACGGGGGCCCCGTTTTTTTGGTTCCTACCCCCGTTTTTTGGTTCCTACCCCCGGTGTCGCGCTTAAATGGGTCCCCCCGGAAACGGGGGCCCGTTTTTTTGGTTCCTACCCCCGTTTTTTGGTTCCTACCCCCGGTGTCGCGCTTAAATGGGTCCCCCCGGAAACGGGGGCCCGTTTTTTTGGTTCCTACCCCCGTTTTTTGGTTCCTACCCCCCGGTGTCGCGCTTAAATGGGTCCCCCCGGAAACGGGGGCCCGTTTTTTTGGTTCCTACCCCCGTTTTTTGGTTCCTACCCCCGGTGTCGCGCTTAAATGGGTCCCCCCGGAAACGGGGGCCCGTTTTTTTGGCCTACCCCCGTTTTTTGGTTCCTACCCCCGGTGTCGCGCTTAAATGGGTCCCCCCGGAAACTGGGGCCCGTTTTTTTGGTTCCTACCCCCGTTTTTTGGTTCCTACCCCCGGTGTCGCGCTTAAATGGGTCCCCCCGGAAACGGGGGCCCATTTTTTGGGTTCCTACCCCCCTTTTTTGGTTCCTAACCCCGGTGTCGCGCTTAAATGGGTCCCCCCGGAAAAGGGGGCCCGTTTTTTTGGTTCCTACCCCCGTTTTTTGGTTCCTACCCCCGGTGTCGCGCTTAAATGGGTCCCCCGGGAAACGGGGGCCCTTTTTTTGGTTCCCTACCCCCGTTTTTTGGTTCCTACTTCCGGTGTCGCACTTAAATGGGTTCCCCCGGAAACGGGGGCCGGTTTTTTTGGTTCCTACCCCCGTTTTTTTGGTTCCTACCCCCGGTGTCGCGCTTAAATGGGTCCCCCCGGAAATGGGGGCCCGTTTTTTTGGTTCCTACCCCCGTTTTTTTGGTTCCTACCCCCGGTGTCGCGCTTAAATGGGTCCCCCCGGAAACGGGGGCCCGTTTTTTTGGTTCCTACCCCCGTTTTTTTGGTTCCTACCCCCGGTGTCGCGCTTAAATGGGTCCCCCCAGAAACGGGGGCCCGTTTTTTTGGTTCCTACCCCCGTTTTTTGGTTCCTACCCCCGGTGTCGCGCTTAAATGGGTCCCCCCCGGAAACGGGGGCCCCATTTTTTGGGTTCCTACCCCCCTTTTTTGGTTCCTAACCCCGGTGTCGCGCTTAAATGGGTCCCCCCGGAAACGGGGGCCCGTTTTTTTGGTTCCTACCCCCGTTTTTTGGTTCCTAACCCCGGTGTCGCGCTTAAATGGGTCCCCCCGGAAACGGGGGCCCGTTTTTTTGGTTCCTACCCCCCTTTTTTGGTTCCTACCCCCGGTGTCGCGCTTAAATGGGTCCCCCCGGAAACGGGGGCCCCGTTTTTTTTGGTTCCTACCCCCGTTTTTTGGTTCCTACCCCCGGTGTCGCGCTTAAATGGGTCCCCCCGGAAACGGGGGCCCGTTTTTTTAAGTTCCTACCCCCGTTTTTTGGTTCCTACCCCCGGTGTCGCGCTTAAATGGGTCCCCCCGGAAACGGGGCCCGTTTTTTTTGGTTCCTACCCCCGTTTTTTGCTTCCTACCCCCGGTGACGCGCTTCAATGGTTCCCCCCGGAAACGGGGGCCCGTTTTTTTGGTTCCTACCCCCGTTTTTTGGTTCCTACCCCCGGTGTCGCGCTTAAATGGGTCCCCCGGAAACGGGGGCCCCGTTTTTTTGGTTCCTACCCCGGTTTTTTGGTTCATAACCCCGGTGTCGCGCTTAAATGGGTCCCCCCGGAAACGGGGGCCCGTTTTTTGGTTCCTACCCCCGTTTTTTGGTTCCTACCCCCCGGTGTCGCGCTTAAATGGGTCCCCCCGGAAACGGGGGCCCGTTTTTTTGGTTCCTACCCCCGTTTTTTGGTTCCTACCCCCGGTGTCGCGCTTAAATGGGTCCCCCCGGAAACAGGGGCCCGTTTTTTTGGTTCCTACCCCCGTTTTTTGGTTCCTACCCCCGGTGTCGCGCTTAAATGGGTCCCCCCGGAAACGGGGGCCCGTTTTTTTGGTTCCTACCCCCGTTTTTTGGTTCCTACCCCCGGTGTCGCGCTTCAACGGGTCCCCCCGGAAACGGGGGCCCGTTTTTTTGGTTCCTACCCCCGTTTTTTGGTTCCTACACCCGGTGTCGCGCTTAAATGGGTCCCCCCGGAAACGGGGGCCCGTTTTTTTTGGTTCCTACCCCCGTTTTTTGGTTCCTACCCCCGGTGTCGCGCTTAAATGGGTCCCCCCGGAAAGGGGGGCCCGTTTTTTGGTTCCTACCCCCGTTTTTTGGTTCCTACCCCCGGTGTCGCGCTTAAATGGGTCCCCCCGGAAAGGGGGGCCCGTTTTTTTTGGTTCCTACCCCCGTTTTTTGGTTCCTACCCCCCGGTGTCGCGCTTAAATGGGTCCCCCCGGAAACGGGGGCCCGTTTTTTTGGTTCCTACCCCCGTTTTTTGGTTCCTACCCCCGGTGTCGCGCTTAAATGTGTCCCCCCGGAAACGGGGGCCCGTTTTTTTGGTTCCTACCACCGTTTTTTGGTTCCTACCCCCGGTGTCGCGCTTAAATGGGTCCCCCCGGAAACGGGGGCCCATTTTTTGGGTTCCTACCCCCCTTTTTGGTTCCTAACCCCGGTGTCGCGCTAAATGGGTCCCCCCCAGAAACGGGGGCCCGTTTTTTTGGTTCCTACCCCCGTTTTTTGGTTCCTACCCCCGGTGTCGCGCTTAAATGGGTCCCCCGAAACGGGGCCCGTTTTTTTGGTTCCTACCCCCGTTTTTTGGTTCCTACCCCCGGTGTCGCGCTTAAATGGGTCCCCCCGGAAACGGGGGCCCGTTTTTTTGGTCCCTACCCCCGTTTTTTGGTTCCTACCCCCGGTGACGCGCTTCAATGGTTCCCCCCGGAAACGGGGGCCCGTTTTTTTGGTTCCTACCCCCGTTTTTTGGTTCCTACCCCCGGTGTCGCGCTTAAATGGGTCCCCCCGGAAACGGGGGCCCGTTTTTTTGGTTCCTACCCCGGTTTTTTGGTTCATAACCCCGGTGTCGCGCTTAAATGGGTCCCCCCGGAAACGGGGGCCCGTTTTTTTGGTTCCTACCCCCGTTTTTGGTTCCTACCCCCGGTGTCGCGCTTAAATGGGTCCCCCCGGAAACGGGGGCCCATTTTTTTCGTTCCTACCCCCGTTTTTTGCTTCCTACCCCCGGTGACGCGCTTAAATGGGTCCTCCCGGAAACGGGGGCCCGTTTTTTTGGTTCCTACACCCGTTTTTTGGTTCCTACCCCCGGTGTCGCGCTTAAATGGGTCCCCCCGTTTCCGGGGGGACCATTTAAGCGCGACACCGGGGGTAGGAACCAAAAAACGGGTGTAGGAACCAAAAAAACGGGCCCCCGTTTCCGGGAGGACCCATTAAGCGCGTCACCGGGGGTAGGAAGCAAAAAACGGGGGTAGGAACGAAAAAAATGGGCCCCCGTTTCCGGGGGGACCCATTTAAGCGCGACACCGGGGGTAGGAACCAAAAACGGGGGTAGGAACCAAAAAAACGGGCCCCGTTTCCGGGGGGACCCATTTAAGCGCGACACCGGGGTTATGAACCAAAAAACCGGGGTAGGAACCAAAAAAACGGGCCCCCGTTTCCGGGGGGACCCATTTAAGCGCGACACCGGGGGTAGGAACCAAAAAAACGGGGGTAGGAACCAAAAAAACGGGCCCCCGTTTCCGGGGGAACCATTGAAGCGCGTCACCGGGGTAGGAACCAAAAAACGGGGGTAGGGACCAAAAAAACGGGCCCCCGTTTCCGGGGGACCCATTTAAGCGCGACACCGGGGGTAGGAACCAAAAAACGGGGGTAGGAACCAAAAAAACGGGCCCCCGTTTCCGGGGGGACCCATTTAAGCGCGACACCGGGGGTAGGAACCAAAAAACGGGGGTAGGAACCAAAAAAACGGGCCCCCGTTTCTGGGGGGACCCATTTAAGCGCGACACCGGGGTTAGGAACCAAAAAAGGGGGGTAGGAACCCAAAAAATGGGCCCCCGTTTCCGGGGGGACCCATTTAAGCGCGACACCGGGGGTAGGAACCAAAAAACGGTGGTAGGAACCAAAAAAACGGGCCCCCGTTTCCGGGGGGGACACATTTAAGCGCGACACCGGGGGTAGGAACCAAAAAACGGGGGTAGGAACCAAAAAAACGGGCCCCCGTTTCCGGGGGGACCCATTTAAGCGCGACACCGGGGGTAGGAACCAAAAAACGGGGGTAGGAACCAAAAAAAACGGGCCCCCCTTTCCGGGGGGACCCATTTAAGCGCGACACCGGGGGTAGGAACCAAAAAACGGGGGTAGGAACCAAAAAAACGGGCCCCCCTTTCCGGGGGGACCCATTTAAGCGCGACACCGGGGGTAGGAACCAAAAAACGGGGGTAGGAACCAAAAAAACGGGCCCCCGTTTCCGGGGGGACCCATTTAAGCGCGACACCGGGTGTAGGAACCAAAAAACGGGGTAGGAACCAAAAAAACGGGCCCCCGTTTCCGGGGGGACCCGTTGAAGCGCGACACCGGGGGTAGGAACCAAAAAACGGGGGTAGGAACCAAAAAAACGGGCCCCCGTTTCCGGGGGGACCCATTTTAAGCGCGACACCGGGGGTAGGAACCAAAAAACGGGGGTAGGAACCAAAAAAACGGGCCCCTGTTTCCGGGGGGACCCATTTAAGCGCGACACCGGGGGTAGGAACCAAAAAACGGGGGTAGGAACCAAAAAAACGGGCCCCCGTTTCCGGGGGGACCCATTTAAGCGCGACACCGGGGGTAGGAACCAAAAACGGGGGTAGGAACCAAAAAAAACGGGCCCCCGTTTCCGGGGGGACCCATTTAAGCGCGACACCGGGTTATGAACCAAAAAACCGGGGTAGGAACCAAAAAAACGGGGCCCCCGTTTCCGGGGGACCCATTTAAGCGCGACACCGGGGGTAGGAACCAAAAAACGGGGGTAGGAACCAAAAAAACGGGCCCCCGTTTCCGGGGGGAACCATTGAAGCGCGTCACCGGGGGTAGGAAGCAAAAAACGGGGGTAGGAACCAAAAAAACGGGCCCCCGTTTCCGGGGGGACCCATTTAAGCGCGACACCGGGGGTAGGAACCAAAAAACGGGGGTAGGAACTAAAAAAAACGGGCCCCCGTTTCCGGGGGGACCCATTTAAGCGCGACACCGGGGGTAGGAACCAAAAAACGGGGGTAGGAACCAAAAAAACGGGCCCCCGTTTCCGGGGGGACCCATTTAAGCGCGACACCGGGGGTAGGAACCAAAAAAGGGGGGTAGGAACCAAAAAAAACGGGCCCCCGTTTCCGGGGGGACCCATTTAAGCGCGACACCGGGGTTAGGAACCAAAAAACGGGGGGTAGGAACCAAAAAAACGGGCCCCCGTTTCCGGGGGGACCCATTTAAGCGCGACACCGGGGTTAGGAACCAAAAAAGGGGGGTAGGAACCCAAAAAATGGGCCCCCGTTTCCGGGGGGACCCATTTAAGCGCGACACCGGGGGTAGGAACCAAAAAACGGGGGTAGGAACCAAAAAAAACGGGCCCCCGTTTCTGGGGGGACCCATTTAAGCGCGACACCGGGGGTAGGAACCAAAAAACGGGGGTAGGAACCAAAAAAACGGGCCCCCGTTTCCGGGGGGACCCATTTAAGCGCGACACCGGGGGTAGGAACCAAAAAACGGGGGTAGGAACCAAAAAAACGGGCCCCCATTTCCGGGGGGACCCATTTAAGCGCGACACCGGGGGTAGGAACCAAAAAACGGGGGTAGGAACCAAAAAAACCGGCCCCCGTTTCCGGGGGAACCCATTTAAGTGCGACACCGGAAGTAGGAACCAAAAAACGGGGGTAGGAACCAAAAAAAGGGCCCCCGTTTCCCGGGGGACCCATTTAAGCGCGACACCGGGGGTAGGACCAAAAAACGGGGGTAGGAACCAAAAAAACGGGCCCCCCTTTTCCGGGGGGACCCATTTAAGCGCGACACCGGGGTTAGGAACCAAAAAAGGGGGGTAGGAACCCAAAAAATGGGCCCCCGTTTCCGGGGGGACCCATTTAAGCGCGACACCGGGGGTAGGAACCAAAAAACGGGGGTAGGAACCAAAAAAACGGGCCCCAGTTTCCGGGGGGGACCCATTTAAGCGCGACACCGGGGGTAGGAACCAAAAAACGGGGGTAGGGACCAAAAAAACGGGCCCCCGTTTCCGGGGGGACCCATTTAAGCGCGACACCGGGGGTAGGAACCAAAAAACGGGGGTAGGAACCAAAAAACGGGCCCCCGTTTCCGGGGGGACCCATTGAAGCGCGACACCGGGGGTAGGAACCAAAAAACGGGGGTAGGAACCAAAAAAACGGGCCCCCGTTTCTGGGGGGACCCATTTAAGCGCGACACCGGGGTTAGGAACCAAAAAAGGGGGGTAGGAACCCAAAAAATGGGCCCCCGTTTCCGGGGGGACCCATTTAAGCGCGACACCGGGGGTAGGAACCAAAAAACGGGGGTAGGAACCAAAAAAACGGGGCCCCCGTTTCCGGGGGGACCCATTTAAGCGCGACACCGGGGGTAGGAACCAAAAAACGGGGGTAGGAACCAAAAAAACGGGCCCCCGTTTCCGGGGGGAACCATTGAAGCGCGTCACCGGGGGTAGGAAGCAAAAAACGGGGGTAGGAACCAAAAAAACGGGCCCCCGTTTCCGGGTGGAACCCATTTAAGCGCGACACCGGGGTGTAGGAACCAAAAAACGGTGGTAGGAACCAAAAAATGGGCCCCCGTTTCCGGGGGGAGCCATTTAAGCGCGACACCGGGGTTAGGAACCAAAAACGGGGTAGGAACCAAAAAAACGGGCCCCCATTTCCTTGGGGACCCATTTAAGCGCGACACCGGGGGTAGGAAACCAAAAAATGGGGGTTGGTACCAAAAAAACGGGCCCCTGTTTCCGGGGGGACCCATTTCAGCGCGACACCGGGGGTAGGAACAAAAAACGGGGTTAGGAACCAAAAAAAGGGGCCCACGTTTCCGGGGGGACCCATTTAAGCGCGACACCGGGGGTAGGAACCAAAAAACGGAGGTAGGAACCAAAAAAACGGGCCCCCGTTTCCGGGAGGACCCATTTAAGCGCGTCACCGGGGGTAGGAAGCAAAAAACGGGGCTAGGAACCAAAAAAAGGGCCCCGTTTCCGGGGGGACCCATTTAAGCGCGACACCGGGGTAGGAACCAAAAGCATGGGCCCCCGTTTCCGGTGGGACCCATTTAAGCGTGACACCGGGGGTAGGAACCAAAAAACGGGGGTAGGAACCAAAAAAACGGGCCCCCGTTTCCGGGGGACCCATTTAAGCGCGACACCGGGGGTAGGAACCAAAAATGGGGGGTAGGAACCAAAAAAATGGGCCCCCGTTTCCGGGGGGACCCATTTAAGCGCAACACCGGGGGTAGGAACCAAAAAACGGGGGTAGGAACCAAAAAAACGGGCCCCCGTTTCCGGGGGGACCCATTTAAGCGCGACACCGGGGTAGGAACCAAAAAAAGGGGGTAGGAACCAAAAAAAGGGCCCCCGTTTCCGGGGGGACCCATTTAAGCGCGACACCGGGGGTAGGAACCAAAAAACGGTGGTAGGAACCAAAAAAACGGTCCCCTGTTTCCGGGGGGACCCATTTAAGCGCGACACCGGGGGTAGGAACCAAAAAACAGGGGTAGGAACCAAAAAAACGGGCCCCCGTTTCCGGGGGGACCCATTTAAGCGCTACACCGGAGGTAGGAACCAAAAAACGGGGGTAGGAACCAAAAAAACGGGCCCCCGTTTCCGGGGGGACCCATTTAAGCGCGACACCGGGGTTAGGAACCAAAAAAGGGGGGTAGGAACCAAAAAATGGGCCCCCGTTTCCGGGGGGACCCATTTAAGCGCGACACTGGGGGTAGGAACCAAAAAACGGGGGTAGGAACCAAAAAAACGGGCCCCCGTTTCCGGGGGACCCATTTAAGCGCGACACCGGGGGTAGGAACCAAAAAACGGGGGTAGGAACCAAAAAAACGGGCCCCCGTTTCCGGGGGGACCCATTAAGCGCGACACCGGGGGTAGGAACCAAAAAAGGGGGGTAGGAACCAAAAAAACGGGCCCCCGTTTCCGGGGGGACCCATTTAAGCGCGACACCAGGGGTAGGAACCAAAAAACGGGGGTAGGAACCAAAAAAACGGGCCCCCGTTTCCGGGGGGACCCATTTAAGCGCGACACCGGGGTTAGGAACCAAAAAAGGGGGGTAGGAACCCAAAAAATGGGCCCCCGTTTCCGGGGGGACCCATTTAAGCGCGACACCGGGGGTAGGAACCAAAAAACGGGGGTAGGAACCAAAA
This sequence comes from Alligator mississippiensis, assembly GCF_030867095.1. Taxonomy (NCBI): domain Eukaryota; kingdom Metazoa; phylum Chordata; order Crocodylia; family Alligatoridae; genus Alligator; species Alligator mississippiensis. Next base: position 64,731 of record NW_026775399.1, read on the forward strand.
AAAACGGGCCCCCGTTTCCGGGGGGACCCATTTAAGCGCGACACCGGGGGTAGGAACCAAAAAACGGGGGTAAGAACCAAAAAAACCGGCCCCGTTTCCGGGGGAACCCATTTAAGTGCGACACCGGAAGTAGGAACCAAAAAACGGGGGTAGGAACCAAAAAAAGGGCCCCCGTTTCCCGGGGGACCCATTTAAGCGCGACACCGGGGGTAGGAACCAAAAAACGGGGGTAGGAACCAAAAAAACGGGCCCCCGTTTCCGGGGGGACCCATTTAAGCGCGACACCGGGGTTAGGAACCAAAAAAGGGGGGTAGGAACCGAAAAAATGGGCCCCCGTTTCCGGGGGGACCCATTTAAGCGCGACACCGGGGGTAGGAACCAAAAAACGGGGGTAGGAACCAAAAAAACGGGCCCCCGTTTCCGGGGGGACCCATTTAAGCGCGACACCGGGGGTAGGAACCAAAAAACGGGGGTAGGGACCAAAAAAACGGGCCCCCGTTTCCGGGGGACCCATTTAAGCGCGACACAGGGGTAGGAACCAAAAAACGGGGGTAGGAACCAAAAAAACGGGCCCCCGTTTCCGGGGGGACCCATTTAAGCGCGACACCGGGGGTAGGAACCAAAAAACGGGGTAGGAACCAAAAAAACGGGCCCCAGTTTCCGGGGGGACACATTTAAGCGCGACACCGGGGGTAGGAACCAAAAAACGGGGGTAGGAACCAAAAAAAACGGGCCCCCGTTTCCGGGGGGACCCATTTAAGCGCGACACCGGGGGTAGGAACCAAAAAACGGGGGTAGGAACCAAAAAAAACGGGCCCCCCTTTCCGGGGGGACCCATTTAAGCGCGACACCGGGGGTAGGAACCAAAAAACGGGGGTAGGAACCAAAAAAACGGGCCCCCGTTTCCGGGGGGACCCATTTAAGCGCGACACCGGGGGTAGGAACCAAAAAACGGGGGTAGGAACCAAAAAAACGGGCCCCCGTTTCCGGGGGGACCCATTTAAGCGCGACACCGGGGGTAGGAACCAAAAAACGGGGGTAGGAACCAAAAAAAACGGGCCCCCGTTTCTGGGGGGACCCATTTAAGCGCGACACCGGGGTTAGGAACCAAAAAAGGGGGGTAGGAACCCAAAAAATGGGCCCCCGTTTCCGGGGGGACCCATTTAAGCGCGACACCGGGGGTAGGAACCAAAAAACGGGGGTAGGAACCAAAAAAACGGGCCCCCGTTTCCGGGGGGACCCATTTAAGTGCGACACCGGGGTTAGGAACCAAAAAACGGGGGTAGGAACCAAAAAAACGAGCCCCCGTTTCCGGGGGGACCCATTTAAGCGCGACACCAGGGGTAGGAACCAAAAAACGGGGGTAGGAACCAAAAAAACGGGCCCCCGTTTCCGGGGGGACCCATTTAAGCGCGACACAGGGGTAGGAACCAAAAAACGGGGGTAGGAACCAAAAAAACGGGCCCCCGTTTCCGGGGGGACCCATTAAGCGCGACACCGGGGGTAGGAACCAAAAAACGGGGGTAGGAACCAAAAAAACGGGCCCCCGTTTCCGGGGGGACACATTTAAGCGCGACACCGGGGGTAGGAACCAAAAAACGGGGGTAGGAACCAAAAAAACGGGCCCCCGTTTCCGGGGGGACCCATTTAAGCGCGACACCGGGGGTAGGAACCAAAAAACGGGGGTAGGAACCAAAAAAAAACGGGCCCCCCATTCCGGGGGGACCCATTTAAGCGCGACACCGGGGGTAGGAACCAAAAAACGGGGGTAGGAACCAAAAAAACGGGCCCCCCTTTCCGGGGGGACCCATTTAAGCGCGACACCGGGGGTAGGAACCAAAAAACGGGGGTAGGAACCAAAAAAACGGGCCCCCGTTTCCGGGGGGACCCATTTAAGCGCGACACCGGGTGTAGGAACCAAAAAACGGGGGTAGGAACCAAAAAAACGGGCCCCCGTTTCCGGGGGGACCCATTGAAGCGCGGCACCGGGGGTAGGAACCAAAAAACGGGGGTAGGAACCAAAAAAAACGGGCCCCCGTTTCCGGGGGGACCCATTTAAGCGCGACACCGGGGGTAGGAACCAAAAAACGGGGTAGGAACCAAAAAAACGGGCCCCCGTTTCCGGGGGGACCCATTTAAGCGCGACACCGGGGGTAGGAACCAAAAAACGGGGGTAGGAACCAAAAAAACGGGCCCCCGTTTCCGGGGGGACCCATTTAAGCGCGACACCGGGGTAGGAACCAAAAAACGGGTGTAGGAACCAAAAAAACGGGCCCCCGTTTCCGGGAGGACCCATTTAAGCGCGTCACCGGGGGTAGGAAGCAAAAAACGGGGGTAGGAACGAAAAAAAATGGGCCCCCGTTTCCGGGGGGACCCATTTAAGCGCGACACCGGGGGTAGGAACCAAAAAACGGGGGTAGGAACCAAAAAAAACGGGCCCCCGTTTCCGGGGGGACCCATTTAAGCGCGACACCGGGGTTATGAACCAAAAAACCGGGGTAGGAACCAAAAAAACGGGCCCCCCGTTTCCGGGGGTACCCATTTAAGTGCGACACCGGGGTTAGGAACCAAAAAACGGGGGTAGGAACCAAAAAAACGAGCCCCCGTTTCCGGGGGAACCATTGAAGCGCGACACCGGGGGTAGGAACCAAAAAACGGGGGTAGGGACCAAAAAAACGGGCCCCCGTTTCCGGGGGGACCCATTTAAGCGCGACACAGGGGTAGGAACCAAAAAACGGGTTTAGGAACCAAAAAAACGGGCCCCCGTTTCCGGGGGGACCCATTAAGCGCGACACCGGGGGTAGGAACCAAAAAACGGGGGTAGGAACCAAAAAAACGGGCCCCCGTTTCCGGGGGGACACATTTAAGCGCGACACCGGGGGTAGGAACCAAAAAACGGGGGTAGGAACCAAAAAAACGGGCCCCCGTTTCCGGGGGGACCCATTTAAGCGCGACACCGGGGGTAGGAACCAAAAAACGGGGGTAGGAACCAAAAAAAACGGGCCCCCCATTCCGGGGGGACCCATTTAAGCGCGACACCGGGGGTAGGAACCAAAAAACGGGGGTAGGAACCAAAAAAACGGGCCCCCCTTTCCGGGGGGACCCATTAAGCGCGACACCGGGGGTAGGAACCAAAAAACGGGGGTAGGAACCAAAAAAACGGGCCCCCGTTTCCGGGGGGACCCATTTAAGCGCGACACGGGTGTAGGAACCAAAAAACGGGGGTAGGAACCAAAAAAAACGGGCCCCCGTTTCCGGGGGGACCCATTGAAGCGCGACACCGGGGGTAGGAACCAAAAAACGGGGGTAGGAACCAAAAAAACGGGCCCCCGTTTCCGGGGGGACCCATTTAAGCGCGACACCGGGGGTAGGAACCAAAAAACGGGGTAGGAACCAAAAAAACGGGCCCCCGTTTCCGGGGGGACCCATTTAAGCGCGACACCGGGGGTAGGAACCAAAAAACGGGGGTAGGAACCAAAAAAAACGGGCCCCCGTTTCCGGGGGGACCCATTTAAGCGCGACACCGGGGGTAGGAACCAAAAAACGGGTGTAGGAACCAAAAAAACGGGCCCCCGTTTCCGGGAGGACCCATTTAAGCGCGTCACCGGGGGTAGGAAGCAAAAAACGGGGTAGGAACGAAAAAAATGGGCCCCCGTTTCCGGGGGGACCCATTTAAGCGCGACACCGGGGGTAGGAACCAAAAAACGGGGGTAGGAACCAAAAAAACGGGCCCCCGTTTCCGGGGGGACCCATTAAGCGCGACACCGGGGTTATGAACCAAAAAACCGGGGTAGGAACCAAAAAACGGGCCCCCGTTTCCGGGGGGACCCATTTAAGCGCGACACCGGGGGTAGGAACCAAAAAACGGGGGTAGGAACCAAAAAAACGGGCCCCCGTTTCCGGGGGGAACCATTGAAGCGCGTCACCGGGGGTAGGAAGCAAAAAACGGGGGTAGGAACCAAAAAAACGGGCCCCCGTTTCCGGGGGGAACCCATTTAAGCGCGACACCGGGGTGTAGGAACCAAAAAACGGGGGTAGGAACCAAAAAAATGGGCCCCCGTTTCCGGGGGGACCCATTTAAGCGCGACACCGGGGTTAGGAACCAAAAAACGGGGGTAGGAACCAATAAAAACGGGCCCCCGTTTCCTTGGGGACCCATTTAAGCGCGACACCGGGGGTAGGAACCAAAAAATGGGGGTTGGAACCAAAAAAACGGGCCCTGTTTCCGGGGGGACCCATTTCAGCGCGACACCGGGGGTAGGAACAAAAAACGGGGTTAGGAACCAAAAAAAGGGGCCCACGTTTCCGGGGGGACCCATTTAAGCGCGACACCGGGGGTAGGAACCAAAAAACGGAGGTAGGAACCAAAAAAACGGGCCCCCGTTTCCGGGAGGACCCATTTAAGCGCGTCACCGGGGGTAGGAAGCAAGAAACGGGGCTAGGAACCAAAAAAAGGGAACCCGTTTCCGGGGGGACCCATTTAAGCGCGACACCGGGGGTAGGAACCAAAAGCATGGGCCCCCGTTTCCGGTGGGACCCATTTAAGAGTGACACCGGGGGTAGGAACCAAAAAACGGGGGTAGGAACCAAAAAACGGGCCCCCGTTTCCGGGGGACCCATTTAAGCGCGACACCGGGGGTAGGAACCAAAAATGGGGGTAGGAACCAAAAAAATGGGCCCCCGTTTCCGGGGGGACCCATTTAAGCGCGATACCGGGGGTAGAACCAAAAAACGGGGGTAGGAACCAAAAAAACGGGCCCCCGTTTCCGGGGGGACCCATTTAAGCTTGACACCGGGGGTAGGAACCAAAAAAAGGGGGTAGGAACCAAAAAAAAGGGCCCCCGTTTCCGGGGGGACCCATTTAAGCGCGACACCGGGGGTAGGAACCAAAAAACGGTGGTAGGAACCAAAAAACGGTCCCCCGTTTCCGGGGGGACCCATTTAAGCGCGACACCGGGGGTAGGAACAAAAAAACGGGGGTAGGAACCAAAAAAACGGGCCCCCGTTTCCGGGGGGACCCATTTAAGCGCGACACCGGGGGTAGGAACCAAAAAACGGGGGTAGGAACCAAAAAAAGGGGCCCCCGTTTCCGGGGGGACCCATTTAAGCGCGACACCGGGGTTAGGAACCAAAAAAGGGGGGTAGGAACCAAAAAAATGGGCCCCCCGTTTCCGGGGGGACCCATTTAAGCGCGACACCGGGGGTAGGAACCAAAAAACGGGGGTAGGAACCAAAAAAACGGGCCCCCGTTTCCGGGGGGACCCATTTAAGCGCGACACCGGGGGTAGGAACCAAAAAACGGGGGTAGGAACCAAAAAAACGGGCCCCCGTTTCCGGGGGGACCCATTTAAGCGCGACACCGGGGGTAGGAACCAAAAAAGGGGGGTAGGAACCAAAAAAACGGGCCCCCGTTTCCGGGGGGACCCATTGAAGCGCGACACTGGGGGTAGGAACCAGAAAACGGGGGTAGGAACCAAAAAAAACGGGTCCCCGTTTCCGGGGGGACCCATTTAAGCGCGACACAGGGGTAGGAACCAAAAAACGGGGGTAGGAACCAAAAAAACGGGCCCCCGTTTCCGGGGGGACCCATTTAAGCGCGACACCGGGGGTAGGAACCAAAAAACGGGGGTAGGAACCAAAAAAACGGGCCCCCGTTTCCGGGGGGACACATTTAAGCGCGACACCGGGGGTAGGAACCAAAAAACGGGGGTAGGAACCAAAAAAAGGGCCCCCGTTTCCGGGGGTACCCATTAAGCGCGACACCAGGGGTAGGAACCAAAAAACGGGGGTAGGAACCAAAAAAACGGGCCCCCGTTTCCGGGGGGACCCATTTAAGCGCGACACCGGGGTTAGGAACCAAAAAAGGGGGGTAGGAACCCAAAAAATGGGCCCCCGTTTCCGGGGGGACCCATTTAAGCGCGACACCGGGGGTAGGAACCAAAAAACGGGGGTAGGAACCAAAAAAACGGGCCCCCGTTTCCGGGGGGACCCATTTAAGCGCGACACCGGGGGTAGGAACCAAAAAACGGGGGTAGGAACCAAAATAACGGTCCCCCGTTTCCGGGGGACCCATTTAAGCGCGACACCGGGGGTAGGAACCAAAAAACGGGGGTAGGAACCAAAAAAACGGGCCCCCGTTTCCGGGGGGACCCATTTAAGCGCGACACCGGGGTAGGAACCAAAAAACGGGGGTAGGAACCAAAAAAACGGGCCCCCCGTTTCTGGGGGGACCCATTTAAGCGCGACACCGGGGTTAGGAACCAAAAAAGGTGGGTAGGAACCCAAAAAATGGGCCCCCGTTTCCGGGGGGACCCATTTAAGCGCGACACCGGGGGTAGGAACCAGAAAACGGGGGTAGGAACCAAAAAAAACGGGCCCCCGTTTCCGGGGGGACCCATTTAAGTGCGACACCGGGGTTAGGAACCAAAAAACGGGGGTAGGAACCAAAAAAAACGAGCCCCCGTTTCCGGGGGGACCCCATTTAAGCGTGACACCGGGGGTAGGAACCAAAAAACGGGGGTAGGAACCAAAAAAACGGGCCCCCGTTTCCGGGGGGACCCATTTAAGCGCGACACCGGGGGTAGGAACCAAAAAACGGGGGTAGGAACCAAAAAAACGGGCCCCCGTTTCCGGGGGGACCCATTTAAGTGCGACACCGGGGGTAGGAACCAAAAAACGGGGGTAGGGAACCAAAAAAACGAGCCCCCGTTTCCAGGGGGACCCATTTAAGCGCGACACCGGGGGTAGGAACCAAAAAACGGGGGTAGGAACCCAAAAAACGGGCCCCCGTTTCCGGGGGGACCCATTTAAGCGCGACACCGGGGTTATGAACCAAAAAACCGGGGTAGGAACCAAAAAAACGGGCCCCCGTTTCCGGGGGGACCCATTTAAGCGCGACACCGGGGGTAGGAACCAAAAAAACGGGGGTAGGAACCAAAAAAACGGGCCCCCGTTTCCAGGGGGGAACCATTGAAGCGCGTCACCGGGGGAAGGAAGCAAAAACGGGGGTAGGAACCAAAAAACGGGCCCCCCTTTCCGGGGGGACCAATTTAAGCGCGACACCGGGGGTAGGAACCAAAAAACGGGGGTAGGAACCAAAAAAAACGGGCCCCCGTTTCCGGGGGGACCCATTTAAGCGCGACACCGGGGGTAGGAACCAGAAAACGGGGGTAGGAACCAAAAAAACGGGCCCCCGTTTCCGGGGGGACCCATTTAAGCGCGACACCGGGGGTAGGAACCAAAAAACGGGGGTAGGAACCAAAAAAACGGGCCCCCGTTTCGGGGGGACCCATTTAAGCGCGACACCGGGGGTAGGAACCAAAAAACGGGGGTAGGAACCAAAAAACGGGCCCCCGTTTCCGGGGGGACCCATTTAAGCGCGACACCGGGGGTAGGAACCAAAAACCGGGGGTAGGAACCAAAAAAACGGGCCCCCGTTTCCGGGGGGACCCATTTAAGCGCGACACCGGGGTAGGAACAAAAAAGGGGGGTAGGAACCAAAAAAAACGGGCCCCCGTTTCCGGGGGGACCCATTTAAGCGCGACACCGGGGGTAGGAACCAAAAAGGGGGGTAGGAACCAAAAAAACGGGCCCCCGTTTCCGGGGGGACCCATTTAAGCGCGACACCGGGGTTAGGAACCAAAAAAGGGGGGTAGGAACCCAAAAAATGGGCCCCCGTTTCCGGGGGGACCCATTTAAGCGCGACACCGGGGGTAGGAACCAAAAAACGGGGGTAGGAACCAAAAAAACGGGCCCCCGTTTCCGGGGGGACCCATTTAAGCGCGGCACCGGGGGTAGGAACCAAAAAACGGGGGTAGGAACCAAAAAAACGGGCCCCCGTTTCCGGGGGGACCCATTTAAGCGCGACACCGGGGGTAGGAACCAAAAAACGGGGGTAGGAACCAAAAAAACGGGCCCCCATTTCCGGGGGGACCCATTGAAGCGCGACACCGGGGGTAGGAACCAAAAAACGGGGGTAGGAACCAAAAAAACCGGCCCCCGTTTCCGGGGGAACCCATTTAAGCGCGACACCGGAATTAGGAACCAAAAAACGGGGGTAGGAACCAAAAAAAGGGCCCCCGTTTCCGGGGGGACCCATTTAAGCGCGACACCGGGGGTAGGAACCAAAAAACGGGGGTAGGAACCAAAAAACGGGCCCCCGTTTCCGGGGGGACCCATTTAAGCGCGACACCGGGGTTAGGAACCAAAAAAGGGGGTAGGAACCCAAAAAATGGGCCCCCGTTTCCGGGGGGACCCATTTAAGCGCGACACCGGGGGTAGGAACCAAAAAACGGGGGTAGGAACCAAAAAAACGGGCCCCCGTTTCCGGGGGGACCCATTTAAGCGCGACACCGGGGGTAGGAACCAAAAAACGGGGGTAGGAACCAAAATAACGGTCCCCCGTTTCCGGGGGGACCCATTTAAGCGCGACACCGGGGGTAGGAACCAAAAAAACGGGGGTAGGAACCAAAAAACGGGCCCCCGTTTCCGGGGGGACCCATTTAAGCGCGACACCGGGGGTAGGAACCAAAAAACGGGGGTAGGAACCAAAAAAAACGGGCCCCCGTTTCTGGGGGGACCCATTTAAGCGCGACACCGGGGTTAGGAACCAAAAAAGGTGGGTAGGAACCCAAAAAATGGGCCCCCGTTTCCGGGGGGACCCATTTAAGCGCGACACCGGGGGTAGGAACCAGAAAACGGGGGTAGGAACCAAAAAAACGGGCCCCGTTTCCGGGGGGACCCATTTAAGTGCGACACCGGGGTTAGGAACCAAAAAACGGGGGTAGGAACCAAAAAAACGAGCCCCCGTTTCCGGGGGGACCCATTTAAGCGTGACACCGGGGGTAGGAACCAAAAAACGGGGGTAGGAACCAAAAAAACGGGCCCCCGTTTCCGGGGGGACCCATTTAAGCGCGACACCGGGGGGTAGGAACCAAAAAACGGGGGTAGGAACCAAAAAAACGGGCCCCCGTTTCCGGGGGGACCCCATTTAAGTGCGACACCGGGGGTAGGAACCAAAAAACGGGGGTAGGAACCAAAAAAACGAGCCCCCGTTTCCAGGGGGACCCATTTAAGCGCGACACCGGGGGTAGGAACCAAAAAACGGGGGTAGGAACCCAAAAAACGGGCCCCCGTTTCCGGGGGGACCCATTTAAGCGCGACACCGGGGTTATGAACCAAAAAACCGGGGTAGGAACCAAAAAAACGGGCCCCCGTTTCCGGGGGGACCCATTTAAGCACGACACCGGGGGTAGGAACCAAAAAACGGGGGTAGGAACCAAAAAAACGGGCCCCCGTTTCCAGGGGGAACCATTGAAGCGCGTCACCGGGGGAAGGAAGCAAAAAACGGGGGTAGGAACCAAAAAAACGGGCCCCCGTTTCCGGGGGGAACCATTTAAGCGCGACACCGGGGGGTAGGAACCAAAAAACGGGGGTAGGAACCAAAAAATGGGCCCCTGTTTCCGGGGGGACCCATTGAAGCGCGACACCGGGGGTAGGAACCAAAAAACGGGGGTAGGAACCAAAAAAACGGGCCCCCGTTTCCGGGGGGACCCATTTAAGCGCGACACCGGGGGTAGGAACCAAAAAACGGGGGTAGGAACCAAAAAAACGGGCCCCGTTTCCGGGGGACCCATTTAAGCGCGACACCGGGGGTAGGAACAAAAAACGGGGGTAGGAACCAAAAAATGGGCCCCCGTTTCCGGGGGGACCCATTTAAGCGCGACACCGGGGGTAGGAACCAAAAAACGGGGGTAGGAACCAAAAAAACGGGCCCCCGTTTCCGGGGGGACCCATTTAAGCGCGTCACCGGGGGTAGGAACCAAAAAACGGGGGTAGGAACGAAAAAAATGGGCCCCCGTTTCCGGGGGACCCATTTAAGCGCGACACCGGGGTAGGAAGCAAAAAACGGGGGTAGGAACCAAAAAAACGGGCCCCCGTTTCCGGGGGGACCATTTAAGCGCGACACCGGGGTTATGAACCAAAAAACCGGGTAGGAACCAAAAAAAACGGGCCCCCGTTTCCGGGGGGACCCATTTAAGCGCGACACCGGGGGTAGGAACCAAAAAAACGGGGGTAGGAACCAAAAAAACGGGCCCCCGTTTCCGGGGGAACCATTGAAGCGCGTCACCGGGGTAGGAAGCAAAAAACGGGGGTAGGAACCAAAAAAACGGGCCCCCGTTTCCGGGGGGAACCCATTTAAGCGCGACACCGGGGTGTAGGAACCAAAAAACGGGGGTAGGAACCAAAAAAATGGGCCCCCGTTTCCGGGGGGACCCATTTAAGCGCGACACCGGGGTTAGGAACCAAAAAACGGGGGTAGGAACCAAAAAAACGGGCCCCCGTTTCCTTGGGGACCCATTTAAGCGCGACACCGGGGGTAGGAACCAAAAAATGGGGGTAGGAACCAAAAAAACGGGCCCTGTTTCCGGGGGGACCCATTTCAGCGCGACACCGGGGGTAGGAACAAAAAACGGGGTTAGGAACCAAAAAAAGGGGCCCACGTTTCCGGGGGGACCCATTTAAGCGCGACACGGGGGTAGGAACCAAAAAACGGAGGTAGGAACCAAAAAAACGGGCCCCTGTTTCCGGGAGGACCCATTTAAGCGCGGCACCGGGGGTAGGAAGCAAAAAACGGGGCTAGGAACCAAAAAAAACGGGCCCCGTTTCCGGGGGGACCCATTTAAGCGCGACACCGGGGGTAGGAACCAAAAAACGGGGGTAGGAACCAAAAAAACGGGCCCCCGTTTCCGGGGGGACCCATTTAAGTGCGACACCGGGGTTAGGAACCAAAAAACGGGGGTAGGAACCAAAAAAAACGAGCCCCCGTTTCCGGGGGGACCCATTTAAGCGTGACACCGGGGGTAGGAACCAAAAAACGGGGGGTAGGAACCAAAAAAACGGTCCCCCGTTTCCGGGGGGACCCATTTAAGCGCGACACCGGGGGTAGGAACCAAAAACGGGGGTAGGAACCAAAAAAAACGGGCCCCCGTTTCCGGGGGAACCCATTTAAGTGCGACACCGGGGGTAGGAACCAAAAAACGGGGGTAGGAACCAAAAAAACGAGCCCCCGTTTCCAGGGGGACCCATTTAAGCGCGACACCGGGGGTAGGAACCAAAAACGGGGGTAGGAACCCAAAAAACGGGCCCCCGTTTCCGGGGGGACCCATTTAAGCGCGACACCGGGGTTATGAACCAAAAAACCGGGGTAGGAACCAAAAAAACGGGCCCCCGTTTCCGGGGGGACCATTTAAGCGCGACACCGGGGGTAGGAACCAAAAAACGGGGGGTAGAACCAAAAAAACGGGCCCCCGTTTCCAGGGGGAACCATTGAAGCGCGTCACCGGGGGAAGAAAGCAAAAAACGGGGGTAGGAACCAAAAAACGGGCCCCCGTTTCCGGGGGAACCCATTTAAGCGCGACACCGGGAGGTAGGAACCAAAAAACGGGGGTAGGAACCAAAAAAATGGGCCCCTGTTTCCGGGGGGACCCATTGAAGCGCGACACCGGGGGTAGGAACCAAAAAACGGGGGTAGGAACCAAAAAAACGGGCCCCCGTTTCCGGGGGGACCCATTTAAGCGCGACACCGGGGGTAGGAACCAAAAACGGGGGTAGGAACCAAAAAAAACGGGCCCCCGTTTCCGGGGGGACCCATTTAAGCGCGACACCGGGGGTAGGAACAAAAAACGGGGGTAGGAACCAAAAAAACGGGCCCCCGTTTCCGGGGGGACCCATTTAAGCGCGACACCGGGGGTAGGAACCAAAAAACGGGGGTAGGAACCAAAAAAACGGGCCCCCGTTTCCGGGGGGACCCATTTAAGCGCGTCACCGGGGGTAGGAACCAAAAAACGGGGGTAGGAACGAAAAAAATGGGCCCCGTTTCCGGGGGGACCCATTTAAGCGCGACACCGGGGGTAGGAAGCAAAAAACGGGGGTAGGAACCAAAAAAACGGGCCCCCGTTTCCGGGGGGACCCATTTAAGCGCGACAGCGGGGTTATGAACCAAAAAACCGGGGTAGGAACCAAAAAAACGGGCCCCCGTTTCCGGGGGGACCCATTTAAGCGCGACACCGGGGGTAGGAACCAAAAACGGGGGTAGGAACCAAAAAAACGGGCCCCCGTTTCCGGGGGGAACCATTGAAGCGCGTCACCGGGGGTAGGAAGCAAAAAACGGGGGTAGGAACCAAAAAAACGGGCCCCCGTTTCCGGGGGGAACCCATTTAAGCGCGACACCGGGGTGTAGGAACCAAAAAACGGGGGTTGGAACCAAAAAAAATGGGCCCCCGTTTCCGGGGGGACCCATTTAAGCGTGACACCGGGGGTAGGAACCAAAAAATGGGGGTAGGAACCAAAAAAACGGGCCCTGTTTCCGGGGGGACCCATTTCAGCGCGACACCGGGGGTAGGAACAAAAAACGGGGTTAGGAACCAAAAAAAGGGGCCCACGTTTCCGGGGGGACCCATTTAAGCGCGACACCGGGGGTAGGAACCAAAAAACGGAGGTAGGAACCAAAAAAACGGGCCCATGTTTCCGGGAGGACCCATTTAAGCGCGTCACCGGGGGTAGGAAGCAAAAAACGGGGCTAGGAACCAAAAAAACGGGCCCCGTTTCCGGGGGGACCCATTTAAGCGCGACACCGGGGGTAGGAACCAAAAGCACGGGCCCCAGTTTCCGGTGGGACCCATTTAAGCGTGACACCGGGGGTAGGAACCAAAAACGGGGGTAGGAACCAAAAAAACGGGCCCCCGTTTCCGGGGACCCATTTAAGCGCGACACCGGGGGTAGGACCCAAAAAAGGGGGGTAGGAACCAAAAAAATGGGCCCCCGTTTCCGGGGGGACCCATTTAAGCGCGACACCGGGGGTAGGAACCAAAATACGGGGGTAGGAACCAAAAAAACAGGCCCCCGTTTCCGGGGGGACCCATTTAAGCGCGACACCGGGGGTAGGAACCAAAAAAAGGGGGTAGGAGCCAAAAAAAGGGCCCCCGTTTA